>NW_026990620.1:0-69062 GCF_036250125.1 Pseudopipra pipra
TGAGTAAATTTTTCAGGAGATGGGACAGGTCTTTACAGCGCAGGGCAGAAAAAAGGGAACAGCAGCTCTTTCTACCAGGAAAAAAAGTCTGGAAGCTTTGGCTTTGAGGTGCAGTTGGTGGGGCAGCCTGGGAACTCCTTGGGCAGCAAGACCTTTAGGTTGTGGCACCTTTTGTCTGGCAGGAATCTTCATTTGGAGTAAATTTTTCAGATGGTGGGACAGGCCTTTACAGTGCAGGGCTGAAAAAAGGGAACAGCAGCTCTTTCCACCAGGAAAACAAGTCTGGAAGCTTTGGCTTCGAGGTGCAGTTTTGGGGCAACCTGGGAACTTCTTGGGCAGCAAAGATCTCTCTGTGGTGGCACCTTTAGTCTGGCAGGAATCTTCATTTGGATTCCATTTTTCACAGGGTGGGACCGGCCATTGCAGTGCAAGGCTGAAAAAAAGGGATCAGCAGCTCTTTCCACCAGGAAAAAAGTCTGGAAGCTTTGGCTTTGAGATGCAGTTGTTGGGGTAGCCTGGGTACTTCTTGGGCAGCAAGACCTTTCTGTGGTGGCACCTTTAGTCTGGCACGAATCTTCATTTGGAGTAAATTTTTCAGGAGATGGGACAGGCCATTGCAGACCAGAGTTGAAAAAAAGGGATCAGCAGCTCTTTCCACCAGCTAAAAAGTCTGGAAGCTATGGCCTTCAGGTTCAGTTGTTGGGGCAGCCTGGGAAGTTCTTGGGCAGCAAGAGATTTCTGTGGTGGCACCTTTTGTCTGGTAGGAATCTTCAGTTAGAGTAAATTTTTCAGGAGGTGGGACAGGCCTTTAAAGCGCAGGGCTGAAAAAAGGGAACAGCAGCTCTTTCCCAAAGGAAAAAAAGTCTGGATCCTTTGGCTTCGAGGTGCAGTTGTTGGGGCAACCTGGGAACTTCTTGGGCAGCAAAGATCTCTCTGTGGTGGCACCTTTTGTCTGGCAGGAATCTTCATTTGGATTCCATTTTCCAGGAGGTGGGACCGGCCATTGCAGTGCAGGGCTGAAAAAAAGGGAACAGCAGCTCTTTCTACCAGGAAAAAATGTCTGGAAGCTTTGGCTTTGAGGTGCAGTTGTTTTGGCAGCCTGGGCACTTCTTGGGCAGCAAGAGGTTTCTGTGGTGGCACCTTTTGTCTGGCAGGAGTCTTCATTTGGAGTAAATTTTTCACATGGTGGGACAGGCCTTTACAGCGCAGGGCAGAAAAAAGGGAACAGCAGCTCTTTCTACCAGGAAAAAAAGTCTGGAAGCTTTGGCTTTGAGGTGCAGTTGGTGGGGCAGCCTGGGAACTCCTTGGGCAGCAAAGATCTTTTAGTGGTGGCACCTTTTGTCTGGCAGGAATCTTCATTTGGATTCCGTTTTCCAGGAGGTGGGACCGGCCATTGCAGTGCAGGGCTGAAAAAAAGGGAACAGCAGCTCTTTCTACCAGGAAAAAATGTCTGGAAGCTTTGGCTTTGAGGTGCAGTTGTTTTGGCAGCCTGGGCACTTCTTGGGCAGCAAAGATCTTTCTGTGGTGGCACATTTTGTCTGGCAGGAGTCTTCATTTGGAGTAAATTTTTCAGGAGATGGGACAGGTCTTTACAGCGCAGGGCGGAAAAAAGGGAACAGCAGCTCTTTCTACCAGGAAAAAAAGTCTGGAAGCTTTGGCTTTGAGGTGCAGTTGGTGGGGCAGCCTGGGAACTCCTTGGGCAGCAAAGATCTTTCTGTGGTGGCACCTTTTGTCTGGCAGGAATCTTCACTTGGCGTAAATTTTTCAGGAGATGGGACAGGTCTTTACATTGCACGGCTGAAAAAAGGCAACAGCAGCTCTTTCCACCAGGAAAAAAGGTCTGGAAGCTTTGGCTTTGAGGTGCAGTTGTTGGGGCAGCCTGGGCACTTCTGGGCAGCAAGAGGTTTCTGTGGTGGCACCTTTTGTCTGGCAGGAGTCTTCATTTGGAGTAAATTTTTCAGCAGGTGGGACAGGTCTTTACAGCGCAGGGCAGAAAAAGGGAACAGCAGCTCTTTCTACCAGGAAAAAAATCTGGAAGCTTTGGCTTTGAGGTGCAGTTGGTGGGCAGCCTGGGAACTCCTTGGGCAGCAAAGATCTTTTAGTGGTGGCACCTTTTGTCTGGCAGGAATCTTCACTTGGAGTAAATTTTTTAGGGGATGGGACAGGTCTTTACATTGCACGGCTGAAAAAGGCAACGGCAGCTCTTTCCACCAGGAAAAAAGTCTGGAAGCTTTGGCTTTGAGGTGCAGTTGTTGGGGCAGCCTGGGCACTTCTTGGGCAGCAAGAGGTTTCTGTGGTGGAACCTTTAGTGTGGCAGGAATCTTCATTTGGAGTAAATTTTTCAGCAGGTGGGACCGGCCATTGCAGTGCAGGGCTGAAAAAAGGGATCAGCAGCTCTTTCCACCAGGAAAAATGTCTGGATCCTTTGGCTTCAGGTGTAGTTGTTGGGGCAGCCTGGGCACTTCTTGGGCAGCAAGAGGTTTCTGTGGTGGCACCTTTAGTCTGGCAGGAATCTTCATTTGTAGTAAATTTTTCAGGAGATGGGACAGGTCTTTACAGCGCAGGGCGGAAAAAAGGGAACAGCAGCTCTTTCTACCAGGAAAAAAAGTCTGGAAGCTTTGGCTTTGAGATGCAGTTGTGGGGGCAACCTTGGAACTTCTTGGGCAGCAAGAGGTTTCTGTGGTGGCACCTTTTGTCTGGCAGGAATCTTCATTTGGAGAAAATTTTTCAGGAGATGGGACCGGCCTTTAAAGCGCAGGGCTGAAAAAAGGGATCAGCAGCTCTTTCCACCAGGAAAAAAAGTCTGGAAGCTTTGGCTTCAGGTGTAGTTGTTGGGGCAGCCTGGGCACTTCTTGGGCAGCAAGAGGTTTCTGTGGTGGCACCTTTTGTCTGGCAGGAATCTTCATTTGGAGTAAATTTTTCAGGAGGTGGGACCGGCCATTGCAGTGCAGGGCTGAAAAAAGGGATCAGCAGCTCTTTCCACCAGGAAAAAAGTCTGGAAGCTTTGGCTTTGAGGTGCAGTTGTTTTGGCAGCCTGGGCACTTCTTGGGCAGCAAGAGGTTTCTGTGGTGGCACCTTTTGTCTGGCAGGAGTCTTCATTTGGAGTAAATTTTCAGGAGATGGGACAGGTCTTTACAGCGCAGGGCAGAAAAAAGGGAACAGCAGCTCTTTCTACCAGGAAAAAAAGTCTGGAAGCTTTGGCTTTGAGGTGCAGTTGGTGGGGCAGCCTGGGAACTCCTTGGGCAGCAAAGATCTTTTAGTGGTGGCACCTTTTGTCTGGCAGGAATCTTCATTTGGATTCCATTTTCCAGGAGGTTGAAGCCAGGTAACACCTGAAAAGCGAACTCAAGCAATATAAAGAGTTAAGCACAAAATGTAGAAGCAAGCTTTAGCAAGGCACATAGAATTCAGCATTATGAAAGCGGAGACAATAAATTCACTGAGGTACAGGTCGCGCTGACACAGGAGAACATAAACATGAACAGAAAATGCTAGTACACACAAAAGAGACATATGGGGAGGAAACCAAAGAGATAAAGAGAGGGACATGCCAAGAAATTAGGTATTGGTGCCAAATACCGAAACTCTCTGCCAAATTCATAAGGAAGCTACCCAAATTAGGGAAGGTTCAAAAGTTTAGGAGGATGATGATGAAAAGGACACGAGGTTCATGATGAAGGAAGACCGGAACTCCCACCGAAGTTCTCCCCAAATTAAGGACCACGCCTCTAACTCCGCCTCAACTCCACCTGTTATGAATATTAAAAGTAGATGTTGCAATGTAATGAATATTCATAATATATGATGTAATTGCTTGGCAAAACGTGTATAAAAGTTGGATTGTGTGTTTCTCGAGTTGGAGCAGTTTGTCCAGGGCGACCTGGCTGCTCCCCGGCCGTGAAATAAATACCTCCTGCTTATAGGCTGAAATTCTGTCTCTGAGCAGTTTCTCCGCGCCTTGTTTTGGGGCATAAAATTGGCATCAATTTGGCGACCGCGGCAGGACGGGGGGTCTTCCTGAGCCAGGACCCAAGGGGCCGGGACGCTCTCAGGGCCCCCCGACTGAATTTTTGTCGGCAGAGTCTCCCAGACCCCTTGGATCTGCGCAACGGTGGACAAGAACCTCCTGCTTCAAATTAAGAGGTATTTATGTTTTGAACTGCAGTTTATAAAAGAAAGTAATTAAGTTGGTGGGGATAGGACGCTATCGCCCAAAAGGGAGCTGGGGGACGCCTCAGCATTAGCCCTAAAGCTGGGTTAGAGTCCCAGGTATTGAAAGTTGCAGGTTAGAGTCCTGCCAAGAAAGGGTTAGAGTCCCTAAACGGGTTAGAGTCCCGGCACTGCAGTGTAAACAAGAGAGCAGGTTAGAGTCCTGCCAAGAAAGGGTTAGAGTCCCTAAACGGGTTAGAGTCCCGGCACTGCAGTGTAAAATTGTCTTTTCTTTGTAATGCTGTGTTCACCCTTTATGTTTCTGTGTCTTGTTTGCAAATGTTCTTGCTCTAATTTACCCTGATCATTCTTTGTTTGTTTGTTTGTTTTGTGTAAGATATTGTCTGGTAATGCATTGGAAACTGTGCTCGATTCAGAAAATTAACCATTTTTAATTCTTCCGAGGCTGTTTGAGAGTTTCTAGGAGCTTTAGGACCCAGAAAGCTCCTTGTACTAGCAAAGAATTCTTGGAATGCGGTTTCTCTTGCTAAATGTTCTGGTTTTTGTCAACGAGTAAAACGAAACTAAAATAAGCTGTTTAGATACTGAGAGAGAGTCTCATTTACGATTTCATTGCTTGCAGCAGTTTGTTTGTCTGTTGTAAAAAAATTAGATGTTGTGTTTTTCATATATGGTATAGTTCTTAAGACGTCTTTTTAACTCTATATGGGAAATGATTGCAATCTCAGTTCTATAAAAGTGAATAAGCTCTTGCCGGCACGTATAAATCCTAGGATTAAAATCTGTCCTTTCTGTTATTGTTCACTGTATGTTAGAGCTTTGTGTAACAATTGTGGTAAATATATTCTGGGTCCAAGAGGAACACAAGAAATAGCGCTCAATCGTACCCTTACCTTCTACTGTATACGCTGTTGGTCAAATCAAGATTTGGCAGAAACTAAGTGGGTGAGATTTTATTGTTGCCACACTCATAGACAGGTATTTGTAACATCTTGGTTGCATTTTCTGTAAGAAGTGTGTTTTATAGTTTGCAGCAACATCCTGTGAGTTTGTGGTAACATAAATCGGACAGCCGACAGCAAAGCCATATCTCTCGGTCTGCGGCGCCATCTCGCGACCTTGCTCGGTAACGCAGATTGCTCAGATAGAAACCAGAAGGTAGGAAAGTTCTCCTATATCAAGTGTGCAAGTGTGAATGTGAGTGTGATTGAGACGCGGCTCTGCTGCGGGGCGAGTGGGAGTCCCGCTCTGCGGTTCCTGTTCTCCGCGAGGAGCCAGGCCAGAAACGGACGAAGCGATTGGAGATTGCGTACATGAAGTATTGGGGCAGAATCAGAAATACTCTAAGACGGTGGAATAGGATAAGGAAAGTATTGCGATTTAAAGTAGAATTTACTGACATACCGAAAGCTACACAGTGTGAACACATTGGTGGAAGCCTAGCCCGATTGGACATAGAAGCACGAATTCAGAGACAAGAATTGCTTGACATAATAGAATATCACGTAAAGGAATTCATAAGAAAAATAGAAAAGGAGAGTGGGAGGTTGGGATACGATCCTCTAGTATTGGAAGAGTTCCTTGGTTGGATACCCGTTTGGGAACACGATCCCCAGATTAGCTGGTATATTACTGACGCACAGATAGTAGAAAAATCTGGAAGAGCACCCTATAAGTTTGTCTGGTAAGCCCCTACCTCTCACAAACCTTATCCATCACTACATCACCAGGCCCTACGATAATAATGGGAAGCCAGCAAAGTAAGGACATAAATATGAAAACCCCCCTGGGGTGTATCCTAAAGCATTGGAGAGATCTAGGGGGAGCCCCAGGAGGAAACATAAGCAAGAAAACACTCTTAAAGTACTGCACGCAATGGTGGCCTCTGTATAAACTAGATGATGATGAGAAATGGCCACCTGAAGGGACAACAAATTACAACACTATTTTACAACTTATGTTGTTCCTCCGTCGACTGGGCAAGTGGGATGAAGTGATGTATTGCGACATGTTTTTCACGCTCAGGAATAAGCCTGAGTGGCAGAGAGAATGCGGAGTAAATGTTGCACCGCAGGACCCCTTGGTTTTAGCTTTGGAAAAGGATAAGAAAAATTTGAAACCAAAGGGACGTTGTTGTGATGCTTGTAGTATCGGACAACAGTGTCTTAAATTAAAAAGAAGGGACAGTGAAGAAGAAAGTAGAATAAGTTTATGGGAGTACCAACCATATGCTCCAGGATACGGGATACCACGACCAAAGCGGAGAGAAGGTGAAGGAGACACTAGCCTATTAGGGGACATTTCACTAGAGCTAGGAAGATCTAGGACCGGATCTAGTCCTCAAAAATCAAAAGACAGTTGGGAAGAAAGTAGCCCATCAAAATCGGAGAGTCCCCAAGGAGAAAGCAGCTCGCAGGGACTGAGTAGTCCACAGGGATCCGAAAGTTACAGAGAGGAGAGCGATAAAGAGAAGAGTAGCCCCACGAGACCAGAAGATTATGGAGAAGAGGGTGGCACATCGAAACCAAAGGACAGCAGGAATAGGGATACCAGTACACCGAGAAAAGAAGACAGTATCTACAGAGTGGAAAGTAGTACACCAAGGAATGCTAGTTATGAGAATGAAAGTAGCCCACCAGGGCTAAGAGGTAACGAAAAAGGGGGCGATTCCCCCAAGGTAGGATGTAGTGGCATTATAATTCAAGGGGAAAAGGAAGACAACACCCAAAGGTTAAACATAGTGATTCAAATAGATGATAAGAGAGATACCAGAGGGACAGAAGAAGACGGAGAGAGCAGCCCCGGACAAGCTGAGCGTCGACAGCGTCTCCTCCAAACCCAGAAAGAGAGGCGGCTAGACTGTGTGAACCACGCCAGAAGGTTGGGAGAAGATGACTGGGCAGGAACAGGAAGTGAAGACGAAGAACCGAAACGAGGGAAAAGAAAAGAAAAGAGAAAGAATAGAATAGACACTAGAACCCAAGAAGAAGACGACCCTGGAGAAGGAACTAGCCACCCACACTACACCAGGTCTATAGCTCGAAAGGAAGCAAAAGAAGGAATCGAGAGAAGTTATACAGTAGCTCCCCTTCGACAGATAATGCCCATTGCAGGAGACCGGGGGCGGGTAAAGGTACCATTCACAGCAAGTGATTTGAATAGTTGGAGGGAGGAAGCCCGGAATTTTAGGAAGAACCCAGAGGGGGTGGCTAAGAGATTCGAGTTGATTGCAAAGAACCTAGATATCGACTGGAGTGATATAGAAGTAATGCTGTCAGAATTAACAGAAACGGAAAAAGAGCTGGTATTGAAAACAGGAAGAGATAGTGCCGCCGTATTGCCCGAAGAATTGGAAGTTGTATTCCCAAGTAAAAATCCAGAGTGGGATCCAAATAACCCCAATCATTATGAGCTGCTGGTGCAATATAGGAAGCTAATAGCATTAGGTCTGCGGAAAGCAATACCTAAAGCCATTAACTGGGCAGCTTTGTATGATGTTAGACAGGGAAAGGATGAAAGTCCCTCAGAATTTCTAGATAGACTTAGGACTGCCATGAGACAATACACACCCTTAGACCCAGCATCGGAAGAGGGGAGACAACAACTGCTAGGGCTAGTAATGGGGCAGTGCACTTCAGATATTAGAAAGAAACTACAAAAACTTAAACATCCAGCAAATAAAGATTTAGAGACATTGATGAATGAGGCCTGGGAAGTATACAACAACAGAGAAAAAGAAGAGAAAAAGAGGGAAGATAAAAGAGTTGCTCGGATCGTAGCAGTAGCAGTGGCAGCCCAAAATACAAAATTCCAAGACACAAGTGCCAGGGGTAGAGGTCGTGGTTACCCTATGAGAGGGAGGGGAGGATTCAGACCCCAACCCATCAGAGTAGGACCAGATCAATGTTCCAATTGCTTTCAGTTAGGCCATTGGAGGCGAGACTGTCCCCAGCTAAGAGAAAGGCTTGCAAACACTGCCATTGCACATCAGAGCAGTGACTGAGGGGGACCGGTGAGTCGTTCCCTAGCAGACCCACTGGTTAAAATGGAGCTAGGGGAAGGTGAAAAAGAATTAGATTTTTTGATTGATACAGGAGCAACATTTTCAGTTTTAAATCAAGAATTAGTACCAAAGAGTGATGAGTTTGTACAAGTTGTGGGAGCAACAGGCCAACCAGAAAAAGCTTACTTCCTAAAACCTATTAAATATAAAATTGGAAAGCAAATGGGGATCCATCAATTTCTATATTTACCAAATTCTCCAAAGCCTTTACTAGGAAGGGATTTACTGGAAAATTTGGGAGCTGTAATAAAATTCAACAAAGACAAACTCGAATTCCAGGTAAATGAAGAACAACTGATTGCAGCTTTAAGTCTGACAATCAGTTGCATAGAACCAAAACCTGAGAGTCGTAATATCGAGCGAATTATGAGCGAGGCATACCCATTGGTATGGGCCACTGATGTACCTGGGAAATCCAAACAAGCAACACCTATTGCTATTGAACTTATACCTGGAGCAAGACCAGTAGTAAGGAAGCAGTATCCCCTGAGATTAGAAGACAGGAAAGGGGTCGAACCCATAATTGAGAAATTTTTGGAATTAGGACTATTAGTGGAATGTGAATCAGATTATAACACACCGATCCTGCCAGTGAAGAAGCCAAACGGAACTTATAGACTGGTTCAAGATTTAAGAGCTGTAAATGCAATAACTAAAACTCTACACCCAGTGGTGGCAAACCCTTATACCCTCTTGACTAAGCTAAAGGACAATTTAATTTGGTTCACAGTGTTAGATCTAAAAGATGCATTCTTTTGCCTTCCCTTAGCCCCAGAAAGCCAAAAGATTTTTGCCTTTGAATGGGAATCTGTGAGTAAAGGGAGAAAGACCCAATTAACCTGGACAGTGTTACCTCAAGGCTACAAAAACAGTCCAACAATCTTTGGGAATCAATTAGCCAAAGAATTGGAACAATGGGAAAGGCCACAGGGGGATGGTACTCTTCTGCAATACGTGGATGATCTGCTGATTGCAACTGAGTCAGAAGAAGAGTGTGTTAAATGGACTATTTCTTTGTTGAATTTCTTGGGACTAAGTGGATATCGAGTCTCTCAACAGAAAGCGCAACTGGTGCAAGAAAAGGTAGTATACCTGGGATATGAGATCTCCAGAGGACAACGATCCCTAGGAACAGCGAGGAAAGAAGCCATTTGCCAGATGCCCAGACCAGAAACGGTGAGAGATCTACGAGCCTTTCTGGGAATGACAGGTTGGTGTCGCTTATGGATCTACCAATATGGGGTACTCGCCAAGCCATTGTATGATTTATTAAAGGAAGCTAAGAGTATCCTAGTTTGGACTCCCGAAGCAGAGGGAGCTTTTAAGAGACTAAAACAAGAACTCATGAGAGCCCCGGCTTTGGGCCTCCCTGATGTAACAAAACCATTCTGGCTGTTCTCTCATGAACGGCAAGGGATGGCTTTAGGAGTCTTGGCGCAACAGTTGGGACCACACAAAAGAGCTGTGGCCTATTTCTCCAAACAGCTGGATGAAGTAAGCAAAGGATGGCCCAGCTGTTTGAAAGCGGTGGCCGCAGTGATCATAAATATAGAAGAGGCCAGAAAACTCACGATGGGCCAGAAAATGACTGTGTTAGTGTCCCACACTGTGTCTGCTGTACTAGAACAGAAAGGTGGCCATTGGTTGTCACCTTCCAGATTCCTAAAGTACCAAGCAATCCTAGCTGAATCAGATGACGTAACCATTCAAGTAACTAACATTGTGAATCCAGCCTCATTTCTAGAAGGAAGAATGTCAGCAGAACCAATAGAGCATGACTGCCTAGAAACCATCGAAGCAGTCTACTCCAGTCGCCCGGATCTCAAAGAAGAGCCATTTGAAGATGCAGACAACTGGTTCTCGGACGGCAGCAGCTTCGTGAAGCAAGGAGTAAGAATGGCAGGCTATGCAGTAACCACAACGGAAGAGGTAATCGAATCAAATCCTTTACCTGCAGGGACCTCAGCCCAAAAGGCAGAATTAATAGCTCTTACCCGAGCTCTGGAATTAGCAGAAGGCATACGAATTAATATTTGGACAGACTCTAAGTATGCCTTCTCCGTCGTACATGCTCATGGAGCAATTTGGAAAGAAAGGGGACTGCTAACCGCCCAAGGGAAAACAGTCAAACACGCAGAAGAAATTCTACGATTGTTAGAAGCAGTCCAACTCCCAGCACAAGTGGCCATAATGCATTGCAAAGGACACCTAAAAGGTAACACTGTTCCAGAGATAGGAAATAGGAAAGCTGATGCAGAAGCTAAATTAGCTGCTGCAAGAACCAAGGAAGTGGTTATAACAGCTCTAATACCAGAAGAGCTAAATACCGACTTCCAACCAGATTATCAGGACTCAGATCATAGATGGATTCAAAAGAACAAGGGCAAATTATTAGACAATGGATGGGGTCAATTAGAAACAGGACAATTAATAATACCAGAGAAGTTAATGTGGCAATTTGTGAAAACAGAACATGAGAAAACACATTGGAGTTTAGACCCGCTTTACCAGTATTTGCAAACTAGAATAGCAGGGCCAAAATTGTTCACTACTGTAAAACAAGTTACAACCCAATGCGAACGATGCCTGAAGAATAACCCAAATACAGGGACCAAGATACATCAGGGAGCAATAAATCGAGGTAAATTCCCAGGTGAAGTATGGCAGATTGATTTCTCTGAACTCCCAAGAAAAGGGGGGTATAGGTACCTATTGGTACTAACCGATACATTTTCTGGGTGGCCTGAAGCATTTCCCTGCAGAACAAACAAGGAGAGGGAGGTAACTAAAGTTTTGCTAAACGAAATTATACCACGATTTGGAATACCAAGGAGTATATCCTCAGACAGAGGTACACATTTCTGTGCAAAAGTTGTGAGAGCAATAAGCAAAGCATTGCAAATTAAATGGCAATTGCATACGCCCTACAGGCCACAAGCTAGTGGGCAAGTAGAAAAGATGAATCATCTCATCAAACAACAAATTGCTAAAATATGTCAAGAAACTAACTTACAATGGTATCAAGCTCTGCCTATTGCTCTGATTAGATTGAGGGTCAAACCTCGATCAAAAGAAAAGTTGAGCCCGTTTGAAATTCTGTACGGTAGACCTTATGCTATGCAAGTTGTAAATAGTGATGCTGTAGACCAAATAGGCAATCAATATATATATGATTATGTAATTGCTGTTGGAAAACATTTTGATAAAAATGCTGCAGTAGTAATAGAACACCAGCCCAAGCAACCTGACTGTAAATTGCATCCATTTAACCCCGGTGATTGGGTGTATGTTAAGAATCTTTTAGGAAAACCCCTACAAGAAAAGTGGGAGGGACCTTTCCAAGTGCTGCTGACCACCTTCACCGCGGTTAGGATCAAGGAACGACCTACATGGATTCACTACTCTCGAGTCAAGAAAGCTCCAGAAGATAAGCAAGAAGACCTGGCATCATGAATCCGGCTCTTTCAACATTGATCATTGGACTTCTGATAAGTATAGTTTTATCTCAAAACTCTACCTCTGAAGGACCGTGGTCTAATGCTTACATAGAACTACCTTTCGAAGGTGATTTCCCGGAAATGGAGATTTATATTTTACATAACAAACAACCTTACACGCCAGACCCAGGCTATCTCATAGCACAAAAGGGAGACCAATTTCAAATAGGGTGTCGAGAAGTTGAGGGACTAATAGGAAAAACAGATAAACTAACACTGATGATTAAATTCTGGCCAGATGAATCTAAACAGGATTTAATCACTTATAGCCAAATAAAAAAAGGTCAGCCCATTGTTTGGACTCAACGGCCAGGACCAATCTCATGTCAGTGGGATAGTTTTGAAGGAGGCAGAGCACAATGTGAAATTCTATTCGAGTTAAATCATTCAGTGACATTCACCTGTAATAGAGAAGGAAACCCTCCAGGTGTTGACACCGTTAGAAAAAGAATTTCACTAGCTAAAGACCCATCTCGTGAAATCACTCCACAAGTAGAATGTAGAAGAATACATAATTTCACTTTGATAGGACCTCAAGTAATAAGACAGTCAAACGAGTTGAAGTTACTACTAAATCCTACATATTCTCTAAAGAAGGTACAGATGAACATTCAAACAGACATTACACACTTACAAGAAGATTGCCAGCCGTTCGTAAAGCAAAGTCTCAAAGGCTGGAATGCCTGGTTAGCGACTAGGTCACTTCACAAACGAACACAAAGAGATATAAGTGGATGGATTGGCACAGGGTTTGGTATAATGAACACCATAGACCAAGAGGTAATACTAAATAAGTTGAGTACCGTCACTTCCAATCTAGGTAAGCTTAAAGTACCTTTAAGCTCATCTATGCTAACTTTAGCAGAAACACAATCCTTAGTAGTTAAATTGATGGCTCTAATAGCTGACCACACCGCTGAAGATTTTGTCAAGATTGCTGATTACGCTGGAGATATTAGCAAAGAAGTTGCACTTGCTATCCAGTGCGTTCAAACACAACAATGGATACAGTCAGTAGCAGCGGGAATACTAAGAGAAGGAATGTCAGGCATACTGCCTCAAGAAATAAGAGAAACAATATTAAGAGATAGCTCCACTACACGATTTGAAATAGACCACCAGGCTTGGTGGCAATTAGTTAATTTTACCTATGATCCACAACAAGAACATGTTGAGGCCTATGTCCTCACCATCAGCGCTGCAGAAGAGAGAGCTATCTTCCCCATTCTAACATTAGGAACTATACATCAAGATGTCATTATCAGACCTGTAGATCATAATGTCTGGGCAAACTATGACAACACTAAGAATAAGTGGCAATCAATTAGCACAGAAGCATGTATTCCTAAAGGACAATTAGGTTATATTTGCGAAAATGCCATAGTAGAAGCTGAAGACTTATGCTTAGATGCTGAAGACAGTATATGCACTTTTGAAATGCTTCCGCACAATAGAACCCGATCACAAGTATTCTATATAGGAAATGGATGCGCTTGTATTAGAACCCCTTGTGTTGATGTAGTAATAGATAATTGTCTTGAAGTGACTAATGATACTAACTTTTGTATATGTAACTTCACCAAAATTGTAGGTTGTGACTTTAGCTATACTGCACCCATAACCACACAGCAGTTAATCGAAGCTGAGTACACTTTGTATCATGAAGTACCCAAACTACAGATAGGCATGGATACTAAGCTTCTCAAAGAAATGCTTATGCATCCTGAGGTAAGAAAGTTAGCTCAAAAGGTGAATCAAACGACCCAACGCATGGTGTGGCAAGTAGAACATAATTCAGAGGGTATAAAGAATATCTTGACGAAAGTTACACAAGTAGGTCAACATCACTGGTGGGACATTTTCACAGGGTACTCTCCAACAGCAACTCAAGTCTTTCACTACCTAGTACACCCCATATTGATTATAGCTATAGGCATGCTCTTGTTAACCCTCATGAACATATGCCTGTGGTGTAAGTTAAGGTCCATGGTCAAGAGAACCCAAATGATCTGGGCAATGATAAAAGCATATCAGCGACCTTTAGGATTAGAACTTGACGAAGGAATTCGTAAGTTCTAAGAAAAGGGGGGAAATGAAGCCAGGTAACACCTGAAAAGCGAACTCAAGCAATATAAAGAGTTAAGCACAAAATGTAGAAGCAAGCTTTAGCAAGGCACATAGAATTCAGCATTATGAAAGCGGAGACAATAAATTCACTGAGGTACAGGTCGCGCTGACACAGGAGAACATAAACATGAACAGAAAATGCTAGTACACACAAAAAGAGACATATGGGGAGGAAACCAAAGAGATAAAGAGAGGGACATGCCAAGAAATTAGGTATTGGTGCCAAATACCGAAACTCTCTGCCAAATTCATAAGGAAGCTACCCAAATTAGGGAAGGTTCAAAAGTTTAGGAGGATGATGATGAAAAGGACACGAGGTTCATGATGAAGGAAGACCGGAACTCCCACCGAAGTTCTCCCCAAATTAAGGACCACGCCTCTAACTCCGCCTCAACTCCACCTGTTATGAATATTAAAAGTAGATGTTGCAATGTAATGAATATTCATAATATATGATGTAATTGCTTGGCAAAACGTGTATAAAAGTTGGATTGTGTGTTTCTCGAGTTGGAGCAGTTTGTCCAGGGCGACCTGGCTGCTCCCCGGCCGTGAAATAAATACCTCCTGCTTATAGGCTGAAATTCTGTCTCTGAGCAGTTTCTCCGCGCCTTGTTTTGGGGCATAAAATTGGCATCAAGGTGGGACCGGCCATTGCAGTGCAGAGCTGAAAAAAAGGGAACAGCAGCTCTTTCTACCAGGAAAAAATGTCTGGAAGCTTTGGCTTTGACGTGCAGTTGTTTTGGCAGCCTGGGCACTTCTTGGGCAGCAAAGATCTTTCTGTGGTGGCACCTTTTGTCTGGCAGGAGTCTTCATTTGGAGTAAATTTTTCAGGAGATGGGACAGGTCTTTACAGCGCAGGGCAGAAAAAAGGGAACAGCAGCTCTTTCTACCAGGAAAAAAAGTCTGGAAGCTTTGGCTTTGAGGTGCAGTTGGTGGGGCAGCCTGGGAACTCCTTGGGCAGCAAGACCTTTAGGTTGTGGCACCTTTTGTCTGGCAGGAATCTTCATTTGGAGTAAATTTTTCAGATGGTGGGACAGGCCTTTACAGTGCAGGGCTGAAAAAAGGGAACAGCAGCTCTTTCCACCAGGAAAACAAGTCTGGAAGCTTTGGCTTCGAGGTGCAGTTTTGGGGCAACCTGGGAACTTCTTGGGCAGCAAAGATCTCTCTGTGGTGGCACCTTTAGTCTGGCAGGAATCTTCATTTGGATTCCATTTTTCACAGGGTGGGACCGGCCATTGCAGTGCAAGGCTGAAAAAAAGGGATCAGCAGCTCTTTCCACCAGGAAAAAAGTCTGGAAGCTTTGGCTTTGAGATGCAGTTGTTGGGGTAGCCTGGGTACTTCTTGGGCAGCAAGACCTTTCTGTGGTGGCACCTTTAGTCTGGCACGAATCTTCATTTGGAGTAAATTTTTCAGGAGATGGGACAGGCCATTGCAGACCAGAGTTGAAAAAAAGGGATCAGCAGCTCTTTCCACCAGCTAAAAAGTCTGGAAGCTATGGCCTTCAGGTTCAGTTGTTGGGGCAGCCTGGGAAGTTCTTGGGCAGCAAGAGATTTCTGTGGTGGCACCTTTTGTCTGGTAGGAATCTTCAGTTAGAGTAAATTTTTCAGGAGGTGGGACAGGCCTTTAAAGCGCAGGGCTGAAAAAAGGGAACAGCAGCTCTTTCCCAAAGGAAAAAAAGTCTGGATCCTTTGGCTTCGAGGTGCAGTTGTTGGGGCAACCTGGGAACTTCTTGGGCAGCAAAGATCTCTCTGTGGTGGCACCTTTTGTCTGGCAGGAATCTTCATTTGGATTCCATTTTCCAGGAGGTGGGACCGGCCATTGCAGTGCAGGGCTGAAAAAAAGGGAACAGCAGCTCTTTCTACCAGGAAAAAATGTCTGGAAGCTTTGGCTTTGAGGTGCAGTTGTTTTGGCAGCCTGGGCACTTCTTGGGCAGCAAGAGGTTTCTGTGGTGGCACCTTTTGTCTGGCAGGAGTCTTCATTTGGAGTAAATTTTTCACATGGTGGGACAGGCCTTTACAGCGCAGGGCAGAAAAAAGGGAACAGCAGCTCTTTCTACCAGGAAAAAAAGTCTGGAAGCTTTGGCTTTGAGGTGCAGTTGGTGGGGCAGCCTGGGAACTCCTTGGGCAGCAAAGATCTTTTAGTGGTGGCACCTTTTGTCTGGCAGGAATCTTCATTTGGATTCCGTTTTCCAGGAGGTGGGACCGGCCATTGCAGTGCAGGGCTGAAAAAAAGGGAACAGCAGCTCTTTCTACCAGGAAAAAATGTCTGGAAGCTTTGGCTTTGAGGTGCAGTTGTTTTGGCAGCCTGGGCACTTCTTGGGCAGCAAAGATCTTTCTGTGGTGGCACCTTTTGTCTGGCAGGAGTCTTCATTTGGAGTAAATTTTTCAGGAGATGGGACAGGTCTTTACATTGCACGGCTGAAAAAAGGGATCAGCAGCTCTTTCCACCAGGAAAAAAGTCTGGAAGCTTTGGCTTTGGGGTGCAGTTGTTAGGGCAGCCTGGGCACTTCTTGGGCAGCAAGAGGTTTCTGTGGTGGCACCTTTTGTCTGGCAGGAATCTTCATTTGGAGTAAATGTTTTAGGAGGTGGGACCGGCCATTGCAGTGCAGGGCTGAAAAAAGGGATCAGCAGCTCTTTCTACCAGGAAAAAAGTCTGGAAGCTTTGGCTTTGAGGTGCAGTTGTTGGGGCAGCCTGGGCACTTCTGGGGCAGCAAGAGGTTTCTGTGGTGGCACCTTTTGTCTGGCAGGAGTCTTCATTTGGAGTAAATTTTTCAGCAGGTGGGACAGGTCTTTACAGCGCAGGGCAGAAAAAAGGGAACAGCAGCTCTTTCTACCAGGAAAAAAATCTGGAAGCTTTGGCTTTGAGGTGCAGTTGGTGGGGCAGCCTGGGAACTCCTTGGGCAGCAAAGATCTTTTAGTGGTGGCACCTTTTGTCTGGCAGGAATCTTCACTTGGAGTAAATTTTTTAGGGGATGGGACAGGTCTTTACATTGCACGGCTGAAAAAAGGCAACGGCAGCTCTTTCCACCAGGAAAAAAGTCTGGAAGCTTTGGCTTTGAGGTGCAGTTGTTGGGGCAGCCTGGGCACTTCTTGGGCAGCAAGAGGTTTCTGTGGTGGAACCTTTAGTGTGGCAGGAATCTTCATTTGGAGTAAATTTTTCAGCAGGTGGGACCGGCCATTGCAGTGCAGGGCTGAAAAAAGGGATCAGCAGCTCTTTCCACCAGGAAAAATGTCTGGATCCTTTGGCTTCAGGTGTAGTTGTTGGGGCAGCCTGGGCACTTCTTGGGCAGCAAGAGGTTTCTGTGGTGGCACCTTTAGTCTGGCAGGAATCTTCATTTGTAGTAAATTTTTCAGGAGATGGGACAGGTCTTTACAGCGCAGGGCGGAAAAAAGGGAACAGCAGCTCTTTCTACCAGGAAAAAAAGTCTGGAAGCTTTGGCTTTGAGATGCAGTTGTGGGGGCAACCTTGGAACTTCTTGGGCAGCAAGAGGTTTCTGTGGTGGCACCTTTTGTCTGGCAGGAATCTTCATTTGGAGAAAATTTTTCAGGAGATGGGACCGGCCTTTAAAGCGCAGGGCTGAAAAAAGGGATCAGCAGCTCTTTCCACCAGGAAAAAAAGTCTGGAAGCTTTGGTTTCAGGTGTAGTTGTTGGGGCAGCCTGGGCACTTCTTGGGCAGCAAGAGGTTTCTGTGGTGGCACCTTTTGTCTGGCAGGAATCTTCATTTGGAGTAAATTTTTCAGGAGGTGGGACCGGCCATTGCAGTGCAGGGCTGAAAAAAGGGATCAGCAGCTCTTTCCACCAGGAAAAAAGTCTGGAAGCTTTGGCTTTGAGGTGCAGTTGTTTTGGCAGCCTGGGCACTTCTTGGGCAGCAAGAGGTTTCTGTGGTGGCACCTTTTGTCTGGCAGGAGTCTTCATTTGGAGTAAATTTTTCAGGAGATGGGACAGGTCTTTACAGCGCAGGGCAGAAAAAAGGGAACAGCAGCTCTTTCTACCAGGAAAAAAAGTCTGGAAGCTTTGGCTTTGAGGTGCAGTTGGTGGGGCAGCCTGGGAACTCCTTGGGCAGCAAAGATCTTTTAGTGGTGGCACCTTTTGTCTGGCAGGAATCTTCATTTGGATTCCATTTTCCAGGAGGTGGGACCGGCCATTGCAGTGCAGAGCTGAAAAAAAGGGAACAGCAGCTCTTTCTACCAGGAAAAAATGTCTGGAAGCTTTGGCTTTGACGTGCAGTTGTTTTGGCAGCCTGGGCACTTCTTGGGCAGCAAAGATCTTTCTGTGGTGGCACCTTTTGTCTGGCAGGAGTCTTCATTTGGAGTAAATTTTTCAGGAGATGGGACAGGTCTTTACAGCGCAGGGCAGAAAAAAGGGAACAGCAGCTCTTTCTACCAGGAAAAAAAGTCTGGAAGCTTTGGCTTTGAGGTGCAGTTGGTGGGGCAGCCTGGGAACTCCTTGGGCAGCAAGACCTTTAGGTTGTGGCACCTTTTGTCTGGCAGGAATCTTCATTTGGAGTAAATTTTTCAGATGGTGGGACAGGCCTTTACAGTGCAGGGCTGAAAAAAGGGAACAGCAGCTCTTTCCACCAGGAAAACAAGTCTGGAAGCTTTGGCTTCGAGGTGCAGTTTTGGGGCAACCTGGGAACTTCTTGGGCAGCAAAGATCTCTCTGTGGTGGCACCTTTAGTCTGGCAGGAATCTTCATTTGGATTCCATTTTTCACAGGGTGGGACCGGCCATTGCAGTGCAAGGCTGAAAAAAAGGGATCAGCAGCTCTTTCCACCAGGAAAAAAGTCTGGAAGCTTTGGCTTTGAGATGCAGTTGTTGGGGTAGCCTGGGTACTTCTTGGGCAGCAAGACCTTTCTGTGGTGGCACCTTTAGTCTGGCACGAATCTTCATTTGGAGTAAATTTTTCAGGAGATGGGACAGGCCATTGCAGACCAGAGTTGAAAAAAAGGGATCAGCAGCTCTTTCCACCAGCTAAAAAGTCTGGAAGCTATGGCCTTCAGGTTCAGTTGTTGGGGCAGCCTGGGAAGTTCTTGGGCAGCAAGAGATTTCTGTGGTGGCACCTTTTGTCTGGTAGGAATCTTCAGTTAGAGTAAATTTTTCAGGAGGTGGGACAGGCCTTTAAAGCGCAGGGCTGAAAAAAGGGAACAGCAGCTCTTTCCCAAAGGAAAAAAAGTCTGGATCCTTTGGCTTCGAGGTGCAGTTGTTGGGGCAACCTGGGAACTTCTTGGGCAGCAAAGATCTCTCTGTGGTGGCACCTTTTGTCTGGCAGGAATCTTCATTTGGATTCCATTTTCCAGGAGGTGGGACCGGCCATTGCAGTGCAGGGCTGAAAAAAAGGGAACAGCAGCTCTTTCTACCAGGAAAAAATGTCTGGAAGCTTTGGCTTTGAGGTGCAGTTGTTTTGGCAGCCTGGGCACTTCTTGGGCAGCAAGAGGTTTCTGTGGTGGCACCTTTTGTCTGGCAGGAGTCTTCATTTGGAGTAAATTTTTCACATGGTGGGACAGGCCTTTACAGCGCAGGGCAGAAAAAAGGGAACAGCAGCTCTTTCTACCAGGAAAAAAAGTCTGGAAGCTTTGGCTTTGAGGTGCAGTTGGTGGGGCAGCCTGGGAACTCCTTGGGCAGCAAAGATCTTTTAGTGGTGGCACCTTTTGTCTGGCAGGAATCTTCATTTGGATTCCGTTTTCCAGGAGGTGGGACCGGCCATTGCAGTGCAGGGCTGAAAAAAAGGGAACAGCAGCTCTTTCTACCAGGAAAAAATGTCTGGAAGCTTTGGCTTTGAGGTGCAGTTGTTTTGGCAGCCTGGGCACTTCTTGGGCAGCAAAGATCTTTCTGTGGTGGCACCTTTTGTCTGGCAGGAGTCTTCATTTGGAGTAAATTTTTCAGGAGATGGGACAGGTCTTTACAGCGCAGGGCAGAAAAAAGGGATCAGCAGCTCTTTCCACCAGGAAAAAAGTCTGGAAGCTTTGGCTTTGGGGTGCAGTTGTTAGGGCAGCCTGGGCACTTCTTGGGCAGCAAGAGGTTTCTGTGGTGGCACCTTTTGTCTGGCAGGAATCTTCATTTGGAGTAAATGTTTTAGGAGGTGGGACCGGCCATTGCAGTGCAGGGCTGAAAAAAGGGATCAGTAGCTCTTTCTACCAGGAAAAAAGTCTGGAAGCTTTGGCTTTGAGGTGCAGTTGTTGGGGCAGCCTGGGCACTTCTGGGGCAGCAAGAGGTTTCTGTGGTGGCACCTTTTGTCTGGCAGGAGTCTTCATTTGGAGTAAATTTTTCAGCAGGTGGGACAGGTCTTTACAGCGCAGGGCAGAAAAAAGGGAACAGCAGCTCTTTCTACCAGGAAAAAAATCTGGAAGCTTTGGCTTTGAGGTGCAGTTGGTGGGGCAGCCTGGGAACTCCTTGGGCAGCAAAGATCTTTTAGTGGTGGCACCTTTTGTCTGGCAGGAATCTTCACTTGGAGTAAATTTTTTAGGGGATGGGACAGGTCTTTACATTGCACGGCTGAAAAAAGGCAACGGCAGCTCTTTCTACCAGGAAAAAAGTCTGGAAGCTTTGGCTTTGAGGTGCAGTTGTTGGGGCAGCCTGGGCACTTCTTGGGCAGCAAGAGGTTTCTGTGGTGGCACCTTTAGTCTGGCAGGAATCTTCATTTGGAGTAAATTTTTCAGCAGGTGGGACCGGCCATTGCAGTGCAGGGCTGAAAAAAGGGATCAGCAGCTCTTTCCACCAGGAAAAATGTCTGGATCCTTTGGCTTCAGGTGTAGTTGTTGGGGCAGCCTGGGCACTTCTTGGGCAGCAAGAGGTTTCTGTGGTGGCACCTTTAGTCTGGCAGGAATCTTCATTTGTAGTAAATTTTGCAGGAGGTGGGACCGGCCATTGCAGTGCAGGGTTTAAAAAAGGGAACAGCAGCTCTTTCCACCAGGAAAAAAGTCTGGAAGCTTTGGCTTTGAGGTGCAGTTGTTGGGGCAGCCTGGGCACTTCTTGGGCAGCAAGAGGTTTCTGTGGTGGCACCTTTTGTCTGGCAGGAGTCTTCATTTGGAGTAAATTTTTCAGCAGGTGGGACAGGTCTTTACAGCGCAGGGCAGAAAAAAGGGAACAGCAGCTCTTTCTACCAGGAAAAAAATCTGGAAGCTTTGGCTTTGAGGTGCAGTTGGTGGGGCAGCCTGGGAACTCCTTGGGCAGCAAAGATCTTTTAGTGGTGGCACCTTTTGTCTGGCAGGAATCTTCACTTGGAGTAAATTTTTTAGGGGATGGGATCGGCCTTTAAAGCGCAGGGCTGAAAAAAGGGATCAGCAGCTCTTTCCAGGAGGAAAAAAAGTCTGGAAGCTTTGGCTTCAGGTGTAGTTGTTGGGGCAGCCTGGGCACTTCTTGGGCAGCAAGAGGTTTCTGTGGTGGCACCTTTTGTCTGGCAGGAATCTTCATTTGGAGTAAATTTTTCAGGAGGTGGGACCGGCCATTGCAGTGCAGGGCTGAAAAAAGGGATCAGCAGCTCTTTCTACCAGGAAAACAAGTCTGGAAGCTTTGGCTTCGAGGTGCAGTTTTGGGGCAACCTGGGAACTTCTTGGGCAGCAAAGATCTCTCTGTGGTGGCACCTTTTGTCTGGCAGGAATCTTCATTTGGATTCCATTTTTCACAGGGTGGGACCGGCCATTGCAGTGCAAGGCTGAAAAAAAGGGAACAGCAGCTCTTTCCACCAGGAAAAATAGTCTGGAAGCTTTGGCTTTGAGATGCAGTTGTTGGGGTAGCCTGGGTACTTCTTGGGCAGCAAGACCTTTCTGTGGTGGCACCTTTAGTCTGGCAGGAATCTTCATTTGGAGTAAATTTTTCAGGAGATGGGACAGGCCATTGCAGACCAGAGTTGAAAAAAAGGGATCAGCAGCTCTTTCCACCAGCTAAAAAGTCTGGAAGCTATGGCCTTCAGGTTCAGTTGTTGGGGCAGCCTGGGAAGTTCTTGGGCAGCAAGAGATTTCTGTGGTGGCACCTTTTGCCTGGTAGGAATCTTCATTTGGATTGCATTTTTCAGGACTTGGGACTGGCCATTGCAGTGCAGGGCTGAAAAAAAGGGAACAGCAGCTCTTTCTACCAGGAAAAAAGTCTGGAAGCTATGGCCTTCAGGTGCAGTTGTTGGGGCAGCCTGGGAACTTCTTGGGCAGCAAGAGGTTTCTGTGGTGGCACCTTTTGTCTGGTAGGAATCTTCAGTTAGAGTAAATTTTTCAGGAGGTGGGACAGGCCTTTAAAGCGCAGGGCTGAAAAAAGGGAACAGCAGCTCTTTCCCAAAGGAAAAAAAGTCTGGATCCTTTGGCTTCGAGGTGCAGTTGTTGGGGCAACCTGGGAACCTCTTGGGCAGCAAAGATCTCTCTGTGGTGGCACCTTTTGTCTGGCAGGAATCTTCATTTGGATTCCATTTTCCAGGAGGTGGGACCGGCCATTGCAGTGCAGGGCTGAAAAAAAGGGAACAGCAGCTCTTTCTACCAGGAAAAAATGTCTGGAAGCTTTGGCTTTGACGTGCAGTTGTTTTGGCAGCCTGGGCACTTCTTGGGCAGCAAGAGGTTTCTGTGGTGGCACCTTTTGTCTGGCAGGAGTCTTCATTTGGAGTAAATTTTTCACATGGTGGGACAGGCCTTTACAGCGCAGGGCAGAAAAAAGGGAACAGCAGCTCTTTCTACCAGGAAAAAAAGTCTGGAAGCTTTGGCTTTGAGGTGCAGTTGGTGGGGCAGCCTGGGAACTCCTTGGGCAGCAAAGATCTTTTAGTGGTGGCACCTTTTGTCTGGCAGGAATCTTCATTTGGATTCCGTTTTCCAGGAGGTGGGACCGGCCATTGCAGTGCAGGGCTGAAAAAAAGGGAACAGCAGCTCTTTCTACCAGGAAAAAATGTCTGGAAGCTTTGGCTTTGAGGTGCAGTTGTTTTGGCAGCCTGGGCACTTCTTGGGCAGCAAAGATCTTTCTGTGGTGGCACATTTTGTCTGGCAGGAGTCTTCATTTGGAGTAAATTTTTCAGGAGATGGGACAGGTCTTTACATTGCACGGCTGAAAAAAGGCAACAGCAGCTCTTTCCACCAGGAAAAAAAGTCTGGAAGCTTTGGCTTTGAGGTGCAGTTGGTGGGGCAGCCTGGGCACTTCTTGGGCAGCAAGAGGTTTCTGTGGTGGCACCTTTTGTCTGGCAGGAATCTTCATTTGGAGTAAATGTTTTAGGAGATGGGACCGGCCATTGCAGTGCACGGCTGAAAAAAGGGATCAGCAGCTCTTTCCACCAGGAAAAAAGTCTGGAAGCTTTGGCTTTGAGGTGCAGTTGTTGGGGCAGCCTGGGCACTTCTGGGGCAGCAAGAGGTTTCTGTGGTGGCACCTTTTGTCTGGCAGGAGTCTTCATTTGGAGTAAATTTTTCAGATGGTGGGACAGGCCTTTACAGCGCAGGGCTGAAAAAAGGCAACAGCAGCTCTTTCCACCAGGAAAAAAAGTCTGGAAGCTTTGGCTTTGAGGTTCAGTTGGTGGGGCAGCCTGGGAACTTTTTGGGCAGCAAAGATCTTTCTGTGGTGGCACCTTTTGTCTGGCAGGAATCTTCATTTGGAGTAAATTTTTCAGGAGGTGGGACAGGCCATTGCAGTGCAGGGCTGAAAAAAGGGATCAGCAGCTCTTTCCACCAGGAAAAAAGTCTGGAAGCTTTGGCTTTGAGGTGCAGTTGGTGGGGCAGCCTGGGAACTCCTTGGGCAGCAAAGATCTTTTAGTGGTGGCACCTTTTCTCTGGCAGGAATCTTCACTTGGAGTAAATTTTTTAGGGGATGGGACAGGTCTTTACATTGCACGGCTGAAAAAAGGCAACAGCAGCTCTTTCCACCAGGAAAAAAAGTCTGGAAGCTTTGGCTTTGAGATGCAGTTGTGGGGGCAACCTTGGAACTTCTTGGGCAGCAAGAGGTTTCTGTGGTGGCACCTTTAGTCTGGCAGGAATCTTCATTTGGAGAAAATTTTTCAGGAGATGGGACCGGCCTTTAAAGTGCAGGGCTGAAAAAAGGGATCAGCAGCTCTTTCCAGGAGGAAAAAAAGTCTGGAAGCTTTGGCTTCAGGTGTAGTTGTTGGGGCAGCCTGGGCACTTCTTGGGCAGCAAGAGGTTTCTGTGGTGGCACCTTTTGTCTGGCAGGAATCTTCATTTGGAGTAAATTTTTCAGCAGGTGGGACCGGCCATTGCAGTGCAGGGCTGAAAAAAGGGATCAGCAGCTCTTTCCACCAGGAAAAAAGTCTGGAAGCTTTGGCTTTGGGGTGCAGTTGTTAGGGCAGCCTGGGCACTTCTTGGGCAGCAAGAGGTTTCTGTGGTGGCACCTTTTGTCTGGCAGGAATCTTCATTTGGAGTAAATGTTTTAGGAGGTGGGACCGGCCATTGCAGTGCAGGGCTGAAAAAAGGGATCAGCAGCTCTTTCTACCAGGAAAAAAGTCTGGAAGCTTTGGCTTTGAGGTGCAGTTGTTGGGGCAGCCTGGGCACTTCTTGGGCAGCAAGAGGTTTCTGTGGTGGCACCTTTAGTCTGGCAGGAATCTTCATTTGGAGTAAATTTTTCAGGAGGTGGGACAGGCCATTGCAGTGCAGGGCTGAAAAAAGGGATCAGCAGCTCCTTCCACCAGGAAAAATGTCTGGATCCTTTGCCTTCAGGTGTAGTTGTTGGGGCAGCCTGGGCACTTCTTGGGCAGCAAGAGGTTTCTGTGGTGGCACCTTTAGTCTGGCAGGAATCTTCATTTGTAGTAAATTTTGCAGGAGGTGGGACCGGCCATTGCAGTGCAGGGTTGAAAAAAGGGAACAGCAGCTCTTTCCACCAGGAAAAAAAGTCTGGAAGCTTTGGCTTTGAGGTGCAGTTGTGGGGGCAACCTTGGAACTTCTTGGGCAGCAAGAGGTTTCTGTGGTGGCACCTTTAGTCTGGCAGGAATCTTCATTTGGAGAAAATTTTTCAGGAGATGGGACCGGCCTTTAAAGCGCAGGGCTGAAAAAAGGGATCAGCAGCTCTTTCCACCAGGAAAAAAAGTCTGGAAACTTTGGCTTCAGGTGTAGTTGTTGGGGCAGCCTGGGCACTTCTTGGGCAGCAAGAGGTTTCTGTGGTGGCACCTTTTGTCTGGCAGGAATCTTCATTTGGAGTAAATTTTTCAGGAGGTGGGACCGGCCATTGCAGTGCAGAGCTGAAAAAAAGGGAACAGCAGCTCTTTCTACCAGGAAAAAATGTCTGGAAGCTTTGGCTTTGACGTGCAGTTGTTTTGGCAGCCTGGGCACTTCTTGGGCAGCAAAGATCTTTCTGTGGTGGCACCTTTTGTCTGGCAGGAGTCTTCATTTGGAGTAAATTTTTCAGGAGATGGGACAGGTCTTTACAGCGCAGGGCAGAAAAAAGGGAACAGCAGCTCTTTCTACCAGGAAAAAAAGTCTGGAAGCTTTGGCTTTGAGGTGCAGTTGGTGGGGCAGCTTGGGAACTCCTTGGGCAGCAAGACCTTTAGGTTGTGGCACCTTTTGTCTGGCAGGAATCTTCATTTGGAGTAAATTTTTCAGATGGTGGGACAGGCCTTTACAGTGCAGGGCTGAAAAAAGGGAACAGCAGCTCTTTCCACCAGGAAAACAAGTCTGGAAGCTTTGGCTTCGAGGTGCAGTTTTGGGGCAACCTGGGAACTTCTTGGGCAGCAAAGATCTCTCTGTGGTGGCACCTTTTGTCTGGCAGGAATCTTCATTTGGATTCCATTTTTCAGCAGGTGGGACCGGCCATTGCAGTGCAAGGCTGAAAAAAAGGCAACAGCAGCTCTTTCCACCAGGAAAAATAGTCTGGAAGCTTTGGCTTTGAGATGCAGTTGTTGGGGTAGCCTGGGTACTTCTTGGGCAGCAAGACCTTTCTGTGGTGGCACTTTTAGTCTGGCACGAATCTTCATTTGGAGTAAATTTTTCAGGAGATGGGACAGGCCATTGCAGACCAGAGTTGAAAAAAAGGGATCAGCAGCTCTTTCCACCAGCTAAAAAGTCTGGAAGCTATGGCCTTCAGGTTCAGTTGTTGAGGCAGCCTGGGAAGTTCTTGGGCAGCAAGAGATTTCTGTGGTGGCACCTTTTGCCTGGTAGGAATCTTCATTTGGATTGCATTTTTCAGGACTTGGGACTGGCCATTGCAGTGCAGGGCTGAAAAAAAGGGAACAGCAGCTCTTTCTACCAGGAAAAAAGTCTGGAAGCTATGGCCTTCAGGTTCAGTTGTTGGGGAAGCCTGGGAACTTCTTGGGCAGCAAGAGGTTTCTGTGGTGGCACCTTTTGTCTGGTAGGAATCTTCAGTTAGAGTAAATTCTTCAGGAGGTGGGACAGGCCTTTAAAGCGCAGGGCTGAAAAAAGGGATCAGCAGCTCTTTCCAGGAGGAAAAAAAGTCTGGAAGCTTTGGCTTCAGGTGTAGTTGTTGGGGCAGCCTGGGCACTTCTTGGGCAGCAAGAGGTTTCTGTGGTGGCACCTTTTGTCTGGCAGGAATCTTCATTTGGAGTAAATTTTTCAGGAGGTGGGACCGGCCTTTACATTGCACGGCTTAAAAAAGGCAACAGCAGCTCTTTCCACCAGGAAAAAAAGTCTGGAAGCTTTGGCTTTGAGGTGCAGTTGTTAGGGCAGCCTGGGCACTTCTTGGGCAGCAAGAGGTTTCTGTGGTGGCACCTTTTGTCTGGCAGGAATCTTCATTTGGAGTAAATTTTTCAGCAGGTGGGACCGGCCATTGCAGTGCAGGGCTGAAAAAAGGGATCAGCAGCTTTTTCCACCAGGAAAAAAGTCTGGAAGCTTTGGCTTTGAGGTGCAGTTGTTGGGGCAGCCTGGGCACTTCTTGGGTAGCAAGAGGTTTCTGTGGTGGCACCTTTTGTCTGGCAGGAGTCTTCATTTGGAGTAAATTTTTCAGATGGTGGGACAGGCCTTTACAGCGCAGGGCAGAAAAAAGGCAACAGCAGCTCTTTCCACCAGGAAAAAAAGTCTGGAAGCTTTGGCTTTGAGGTGCAGTTGGTGGGGCAGCCTGGGAACTTCTTGGGCAGCAAAGATCTCTTAGTGGTGGCACCTTTTGTCTGGCAGGAATCTTCATTTGGAGTAAATTTTTCAGGAGGTGGGACCGGCCATTGCAGCGCAGGGCTGAAAAAAACGGATCAGCAGCTCATTCCACTAGGAAAAATGCCTGGATCCTTTGGCTTCAGGTGTAGTTGTTGGGGCAGCCTGGACACTTCTTGGGCAGCAAAGATCTTTCTGTGGTGGCACCTTTTGTCTGGCAGGAATCTTCATTTGGCGTAAATTTTTCAGGAGTTGGGACAGGTCTTTACATTGCACGGCTGAAAAAAGGCAACAGCAGATCTTTCCACCAGGAAAAAAGGTCTGGAAGCTTTGGCTTTGAGGTGCAGTTGTTGGGGCAGCCTGGGCACTTCTTGGGCAGCAAGAGGTTTCTGTGGTGGCACTTTTGTCTGGCAGGAATCTTCATTTGGAGTAAATGTTTTAGGAGATGGGACCGGCCATTGCAGTGCAGGGCTGAAAAAAGGGATCAGCAGCTCTTTCCACCAGGAAAAAAGTCTGGAAGCTTTGGCTTTGAGGTGCAGTTGTTGGGGCAGCCTGGGCACTTCTTGGGCAGCAAGAGGTTTCTGTGGTGGCACCTTTTGTCTGGCAGGAGTCTTCATTTGGAGAAAATTTTTCAGATGGTGGGACGGGCCTTTACAGCGCAGGGCTGAAAAAAGGCAACAGCAGCTCTTTCCACCAGGAAAAAAAGTCTGGAAGCTTTGGCTTTGAGGTTCAGTTGGTGGGGCAGCTTGGAAACTTTTTGGGCAGCAAAGATCTTTCTGTGGTGGCACCTTTTGTCTGGCAGGAATCTTCATTTGGAGTAAATTTTTCAGGAGGTGGGACCGGCCATTGCAGTGCAGGGCTGAAAAAAGGGATCAGCAGCTCTTTCCACCAGGAAAAAAAGTCTGGAAGCTTTGGCTTTGAGATGCAGTTGTGGGGGCAACCTTGGAACTTCTTGGGCAGCAAGAGGTTTCTGTGGTGGCACCTTTTGTCTGGCAGGAATCTTCATTTGGAGTAAATTTTTCAGGAGGTGGGACCGGCCATTGCAGTGCAGGGCTGAAAAAAGGGATCAGCAGCTCTTTCCACCAGGAAAAAAGTCTGGAAGCTTTGGCTTTGAGGTGCAGTTGGTGGGGCAGCCTGGGAACTTCTTGGGCAGCAAGAGGTTTCTGTGGTGGCACCTTTTGTCTGGCAGGAATCTTCATTTGGAGTAAATTTTTCAGCAGGTGGGACCGGCCATTGCAGTGCAGGGCTGAAAAAAGGGATCAGCAGATCTTTCCACCAGGAAAAAAGTCTGGAAGCTTTGGCTTTGAGGTGCAGTTGTTGGGGCAGCCTGGGCACTTCTTGGGCAGCAAGAGGTTTCTGTGGTGGCACCTTTTGTCTGGCAGGAGTCTTCATTTGGAGTAAATTTTTCAGATGGTGGGACAGGCCTTTACAGCGCAGGGCAGAAAAAAGGAACAGCAGCTCTTTCCACCAGGAAAAAAAGTCTGGAAGCTTTGGCTTTGAGGTGCAGTTGGTGGGGCAGCCTGGGAACTTCTTGGGCAGCAAAGATCGCTTAGTGGTGGCACCTTTTGTCTGGCAGGAATCTTCATTTGGAGTAAATTTTTCAGGAGGTGGGACCGGCCATTGCAGCGCAGGGCTGAAAAAAACGGATCAGCAGCTCATTCCACTAGGAAAAATGCCTGGATCCTTTGGCTTCAGGTGTAGTTGTTGGGGCAGCCTGGGCACTTCTTGGGCAGCAAAGATCTTTCTGTGGTGGCACCTTTTGTCTGGCAGGAATCTTCATTTGGAGTAAATGTTTTAGGAGATCGGAGAGGCCTTTACAGCGCAGGGCTGAAAAAAGGGATCAGCAGCTCTTTCCAGGAGGAAAAAAAGTCTGGAAGCTTTGGCTTCAGGTGTAGTTGTTGGGGCAGCCTGGGCACTTCTTGGGCAGCAAGAGGTTTCTGTGGTGGCACCTTTTGTCTGGCAGGAATCTTCATTTGGATTCCATTTTCCAGGAGGTGGGACCGGCCATTGCAGTGCAGGGCTGAAAAAAAGGGATCAGCAGCTCTTTCCACCAGGAAAAAAGTCTGGAAGCTTTGGCTTTGAGGTGCAGTTGTTTTGGCAGCCTGGGCACTTCTTGGGCAGCAAGACGTTTCTGTGGTGGCACCTTTTGTCTGGCAGGAGTCTTCATCTGGAGTAAATTTTTCAGGAGATGGGACAGGTCTTTACAGCGCAGGGCAGAAAAAAGGGAACAGCAGCTCTTTCTACCAGGAAAAAAGTCTGGAAGCTTTGGCTTTGAGGTGCAGTTGGTGGGGCAGCCTGGGAACTCCTTGGGCAGCAAAGATCTTTTAGTGGTGGCACCTTTTGTCTGGCAGGAATCTTCACTTGGAGTAAATTTTTTAGGGGATGGGACAGGTCTTTACATTGCACGGCTGAAAAAAGGGAACAGCAGCTCTTTCCACCAGGAAAAAAAGTCTGGAAGCTTTGGCTTTGAGATGCAGTTGTGGGGGCAACCTTGGAACTTCTTGGGCAGCAAGAGGTTTCTGTGGTGGCACCTTTTGTCTGGCAGGAATCTTCATTTGGAGTAAATTTTTCAGCAGGTGGGACCGGCCATTGCAGTGCAGGGCTGAAAAAAGGGATCAGCAGCTTTTTCCACCAGGAAAAAAGTCTGGAAGCTTTGGCTTTGAGGTGCAGTTGGTGGGGCAGCCTGGGCACTTCTTGGGCAGCAAGTGGTTTCTGTGGTGGCACCTTTTGTCTGGCAGGAATCTTCATTTGGAGTAAATGTTTTAGGAGATCGGAGAGGCCTTTACAGCGCAGGGCTGAAAAAAGGGATCAGCAGCTCTTTCCAGGAGGAAAAAAAGTCTGGAAGCTTTGGCTTCAGGTGTAGTTGTTGGGGCAGCCTGGGCACTTCTTGGGCAGCAAGAGGTTTCTGTGGTGGCACCTTTTGTCTGGCAGGAATCTTCATTTGGATTCCATTTTCCAGGAGGTGGGACCGGCCATTGCAGTGCAGGGCTGAAAAAAAGGGATCAGCAGCTCTTTCCACCAGGAAAAAAGTCTGGAAGCTTTGGCTTTGAGGTGCAGTTGTTTTGGCAGCCTGGGCACTTCTTGGGCAGCAAGACGTTTCTGTGGTGGCACCTTTTGTCTGGCAGGAGTCTTCATTTGGAGTAAATTTTTCAGGAGATGGGACAGGTCTTTACAGCGCAGGGCAGAAAAAAGGGAACAGCAGCTCTTTCTACCAGGAAAAAAGTCTGGAAGCTTTGGCTTTGAGGTGCAGTTGGTGGGGCAGCCTGGGAACTCCTTGGGCAGCAAAGATGTTTTAGTGGTGGCACCTTTTGTCTGGCAGGAATCTTCACTTGGCGTAAATTTTTCAGGAGATGGGACAGGTCTTTACATTGCACGGCTGAAAAAAGGCAACAGCAGCTCTTTCCACCAGGAAAAAAGGTCTGGAAGCTTTGGCTTTGAGGTGCAGTTGTTGGGGCAGCCTGGGCAATTCTTGGGCAGCAAGAGGTTTCTGTGGTGGCACTTTTGTCTGGCAGGAATCTTCATTTGGAGTAAATGTTTTAGGAGATGGGACCGGCCATTGCAGTGCAGGGCTGAAAAAAGGGATCAGCAGCTCTTTCCACCAGGAAAAAAGTCTGGAAGCTTTGGCTTTGAGGTGCAGTTGTTGGGGCAGCCTGGGCACTTCTTGGGCAGCAAGAGGTTTCTGTGGTGGCACCTTTTGTCTGGCAGGAGTCTTCATTTGGAGTAAATTTTTCAGGAGGTGGGAGAGGCCTTTACAGCGCAGGGCTGAAAAAAGGCAACAGCAGCTCTTTCCACCAGGAAAAAAAGTCTGGAAGCTTTGGCTTTGAGGTTCAGTTGGTGGGGCAGCCTGGAAACTTTTTGGGCAGCAAAGATCTTTTAGTGGTGGCACCTTTAGTCTGGCAGGAATCTTCATTTGGAGTAAATTTTTCTGGAGGTGGGACAGGCCATTGCAGTGCAGGGCTGAAAAAAGGGATCAGCAGCTCTTTCCACCAGGAAAAAAGTCTGGAAGCTTTGGCTTTGAGGTGCAGTTGGTGGGGCAGCCTGGGAACTCCTTGGGCAGCAAAGATCTTTTAGTGGTGGCACCTTTTGTCTGGCAGGAATCTTCACTTTGAGTAAATTTTTTAGGGGATGGGACAGGTCTTTACATTGCACGGCTGAAAAAAGGGAACAGCAGCTCTTTCCACCAGGAAAAAAAGTCTGGAAGCTTTGGCTTTGAGATGCAGTTGTGGGGGCAACCTTGGAACTTCTTGGGCAGCAAGAGGTTTCTGTGGTGGCACCTTTAGTCTGGCAGGAATCTTCATTTGGAGGAAATTTTTCAGGAGATGGGACCGGCCTTTAAAGCGCAGGGCTGAAAAAAGGGATCAGCAGCTCTTTCCACCAGGAAAAAAAGTCTGGAAGCTTTGGCTTCAGGTGTAGTTGTTGGGGCAGCCTGGGCACTTCTTGGGCAGCAAGAGGTTTCTGTGGTGGCACCTTTTGTCTGGCAGGAATCTTCATTTGGAGTAAATTTTTCAGGAGGTGGGAGAGGCCTTTACAGCGCAGGGCTGAAAAAAGGCAACAGCAGCTCTTTCCACCAGGAAAAAAAGTCTGGAAGCTTTGGCTTTGAGGTTCAGTTGGTGGGGCAGCTTGGAAACTTTTTGGGCAGCAAAGATCTTTTAGTGGTGGCACCTTTATTCTGGCAGGAATCTTCACCTGGAGTAAATTTTTCTGGAGGTGGGACAGGCCATTGCAGTGCAGGGCTGAAAAAAGGGATCAGCAGCTCTTTCCACCAGGAAAAAAGTCTGGAAGCTTTGGCTTTGAGGTGCAGTTGGTGGGGCAGCCTGGGAACTCCTTGGGCAGCAAAGATCTTTTAGTGGTGGCACCTTTTGTCTGGCAGGAATCTTCACTTGGAGTAAATTTTTTAGGGGATGGGACAGGTCTTTACATTGCACGGCCGAAAAAAGGGAACAGCAGCTCTTTCCACCAGGAAAAAAAGTCTGGAAGCTTTGGCTTTGAGATGCAGTTGTGGGGGCAACCTTGGAACTTCTTGGGCAGCAAGAGGTTTCTGTGGTGGCACCTTTAGTCTGGCAGGAATCTTCATTTGGAGGAAATTTTTCAGGAGATGGGACCGGCCTTTAAAGCGCAGGGCTGAAAAAAGGGATCAGCAGCTCTTTCCACCAGGAAAAAAAGTCTGGAAGCTTTGGCTTCAGGTGTAGTTGTTGGGGCAGCCTGGGCACTTCTTGGGCAGCAAGAGGTTTCTGTGGTGGCACCTTTTGTCTGGCAGGAATCTTCATTTGGAGTAAATTTTTCAGGAGGTGGGAGAGGCCTTTACAGCGCAGGGCTGAAAAAAGGCAACAGCAGCTCTTTCCACCAGGAAAAAAAGTCTGGAAGCTTTGGCTTTGAGGTTCAGTTGGTGGGGCAGCTTGGAAACTTTTTGGGCAGCAAAGATCTTTTAGTGGTGGCACCTTTATTCTGGCAGGAATCTTCACCTGGAGTAAATTTTTCTGGAGGTGGGACAGGCCATTGCAGTGCAGGGCTGAAAAAAGGGATCAGCAGCTCTTTCCACCAGGAAAAAAGTCTGGAAGCTTTGGCTTTGAGGTGCAGTTGGTGGGGCAGCCTGGGAACTCCTTGGGCAGCAAAGATCTTTTAGTGGTGGCACCTTTTGTCTGGCAGGAATCTTCACTTGGAGTAAATTTTTTAGGGGATGGGACAGGTCTTTACATTGCACGGCCGAAAAAAGGGAACAGCAGCTCTTTCCACCAGGAAAAAAAGTCTGGAAGCTTTGGCTTTGAGATGCAGTTGTGGGGGCAACCTTGGAACTTCTTGGGCAGCAAGAGGTTTCTGTGGTGGCACCTTTAGTCTGGCAGGAATCTTCATTTGGAGAAAATTTTTCAGGAGATGGGACCGGCCTTTAAAGCGCAGGGCTGAAAAAAGGGATCAGCAGCTCTTTCCACCAGGAAAAAAAGTCTGGAAACTTTGGCTTCAGGTGTAGTTGTTGGGGCAGCCTGGGCACTTCTTGGGCAGCAAGAGGTTTCTGTGGTGGCACCTTTTGTCTGGCAGGAATCTTCATTTGGAGTAAATTTTTCAGGAGGTGGGATGGGCTTTTACATTGCACGGCTTAAAAAAGGCAACAGCAGCTCTTTCCACCAGGAAAAAAAGTCTGGAAGCTTTGGCTTTGAGGTGCAGTTGTTTTGGCAGCCTGGGCACTTCTTGGGCAGCAAGACGTTTCTGTGGTGGCACCTTTTGTCTGGCAGGAATCTTCATTTGGAGTAAATTTTTCAGGAGGTGGGACCGGCCATTGCAGTGCAGGGCTGAAAAAAGGGATCAGCAGCTTTTTCCACCAGGAAAAAAGTCTGGAAGCTTTGGCTTTGAGGTGCAGTTGTTGGGGCAGCCTGGGCACTTCTTGGGCAGCAAGAGGTTTCTGTGGTGGCACCTTTTGTCTAGCAGGAGTCTTCATTTGGAGTAAATTTTTCAGATGGTGGGACAGGCCTTTACAGCGCAGGGCAGAAAAAAGGCAACAGCAGCTCTTTCCACCAGGAAAAAAAGTCTGGAAGCTTTGGCTTTGAGGTGCAGTTGGTGGGGCAGCCTGGGAACTTCTTGGGCAGCAAAGATCTTTCTGTGGTGGCACCTTTTGTCTGGCAGGAATCTTCATTTGGAGTAAATGTTTTAGGAGATCGGAGAGGCCTTTACAGCGCAGGGCTGAAAAAAGGGATCAGCAGCTCTTTCCACCAGGAAAAAAAGTCTGGAAGCTTTGGCTTCAGGTGTAGTTGTTGGGGCAGCCTGGGCACTTCTTGGGCAGCAAGAGGTTTCTGTGGTGGCACCTTTTGTCTGGCAGGAATCTTCATTTGCATTCCATTTTCCAGGAGGTGGGACCGGCCATTGCAGTGCAGGGCTGAAAAAAAGGGATCAGCAGCTCTTTCCACCAGGAAAAAAGTCTGGAAGCTTTGGCTTTGAGGTGCAGTTGTTTTGGCAGCCTGGGCACTTCTTGGGCAGCAAGACGTTTCTGTGGTGGCACCTTTTGTCTGGCAGGAGTCTTCATTTGGAGTAAATTTTTCAGGAGATGGGACAGGTCTTTACAGCGCAGGGCAGAAAAAAGGGAACAGCAGCTCTTTCTACCAGGAAAAAAAGTCTGGAAGCTTTGGCTTTGAGGTGCAGTTGGTGGGGCAGCCTGGGAACTTTTTGGGCAGCAAAGATCTTTTAGTGGTGGCACCTTTTGTCTGGCAGGAATCTTCACTTGGAGTAAATTTTTCAGGAGATGGGACAGGTCTTTACATTGCACGGCTGAAAAAAGGCAACAGCAGCTCTTTCCCAAAGGAAAAAAAGTCTGGAAGCTTTGGCTTTGAGGTGCAGTTGTTGGGGCAGCCTGGGCACTTCTTGGGCAGCAAGAGGTTTCTGTGGTGGCACCTTTTGTCTGGCAGGAATCTTCATTTGGAGTAAATTTTTCAGGAGGTTGGACCGGCCATTGCAGTGCAGGGCTGAAAAAAAGGGAACAGCAGCTCTTTCTACCAGGAAAAAATGTCTGGAAGCTTTGGCTTTGAGGTGCAGTTGTTAGGGCAACCTGGCAACTTCTTGGGCAGCAAAGATCTTTCTGTGGTGGCACCTTTAGTCTGGCAGGAATCTTCATTTGGAGTAAATGTTTTAGGAGATGGGAGAGGCCTTTACAGCGCAGGGCTGAAAAAAGGGATCAGCAGCTCTTTCCACCAGGAAAAAAAGTCTGGAAGCTTTGGCTTCAGGTGTAGTTGTTGGGGCAGCCTGGGCACTTCTTGGGCAGCAAGAGGTTTCTGTGGTGGCACCTTTTGTCTGGCAGGAGTCTTCATTTGGAGTAAATTTTTCAGGAGGTGGGACCGGCCATTGCAGTGCAGGGCTGAAAAAAAGGGATCAGCAGCTCTTTCTACCAGGAAAAAAGTCTGGAAGCTTTGGCTTTGACGTGCAGTTGGTGGGGCAGCCTGGGAACTTTTTGGGCAGCAAAGATCTTTCTGTGGTGGCACCTTTTGTCTGGCAGGAATCTTCATTTGGAGTAAATTTTTCAGGAGGTGGGACCGGCCATTGCAGTGCAGGGCTGAAAAAAGGGATCAGCAGCTCTTTCTACCAGGAAAAAAGTCTGGAAGCTTTGGCTTTGAGGTGCAGTTGGTGGGGCAGCCTGGGCACTTCTTGGGCAGCAAGAGGTTTCTGTGGTGGCACCTTTTGTCTGGCAGGAGTCTTCATTTGGAGTAAATTTTTCAGGAGATGGGACAGGTCTTTACAGCGCAGGGCAGAAAAAAGGGAACAGCAGCTCTTTCTACCAGGAAAAAAAGTCTGGAAGCTTTGGCTTGGAGGTGCAGTTGGTGGGGCAGCCTGGGAACTCCTTGGGCAGCAAAGATCTTTTAGTGGTGGCACCTTTTGTCTGGCAGGAATCTTCACCTGGAGTAAATTTTTCAGGAGGTGGGACCGTCCATTGCAGTGCAGGGCTGAAAAAAAGGGAACAGCAGCTCTTTCTACCAGGAAAAAAGTCTGGAAGCTTTGGCTTTGAGGTGCAGTTGGTGGGGCAGCCTGGGAACTCCTTGGGCAGCAAAGATCTTTTAGTGGTGGCACCTTTTGTCTGGCAGGAATCTTCATTTGGATTCCATTTTCCAGGAGGTGGGACCGGCCATTGCAGTGCAGGGCTTAAAAAAGGGAACAGCAGCTCTTTCCACCAGGAAAAAAAGTCTGGAAGCTTTGGCTTTGAGGTAGAGTTGTTAGGGCAACCTGGGAACTTCTTGGGCAGCAAAGATCTTTTAGTGGTGGCACCTTTTGTCTGGCAGGAATCTTCATTTGGAGTAAATGTTTTAGGAGAGGGGAGAGGCCTTTACAGCGCAGGGCTGAAAAAAGGGATCAGCAGCTCTTTCCACCAGGAAAAAAAGTCTGGAAGCTTTGGCTTCAGGTGTAGTTGTTGGGGCAGCCTGGGCACTTCTTGGGCAGCAAGAGGTTTCTGTGGTGGCACCTTTTGTCTGGCAGGAGTCTTCATTTGGAGTAAATTTTTCAGGAGATGGGACAGGTCTTTACATTGCACGGCTGAAAAAAGGGAACAGCAGCTCTTTCCACCAGGAAAAAAAGTCTGGAAGCTTTGGCTTTGAGGTGCAGTTGGTGGGGCAGCCTGGGCACTTCTTGGGCAGCAAAGATCTTTCTGTGGTGGCACCTTTTGTCTGGCAGGAATCTTCATTTGGAGTAAATTTTTCAGGAGGTGGGCCCGGCCATTGCAGTGCAGGGCTGAAAAAAGGGATCAGCAGCTCTTTCCACCAGGAAAAAAGTCTGGAATCTTTGGCTTTGAGGTGCAGTTGTTTTGGCAGCCTGGGCACTTCTTGGGCAGCAAGAGGTTTCTGTGGTGGCACCTTTTGTCTGGCAGGAGTCTTCATTTGGAGTAAATTTTTCAGGAGATGGGACAGGTCTTTACAGCGCAGGGCAGAAAAAGGGGAACAGCAGCTCTTTCTACCAGGAAAAAAATCTGGAAGCTTTGTCTTTGAGGTGCAGTTGGTGGGGCAGCCTGGGAACTCCTTGGGCAGCAAAGATCTTTTAGGGGTGGCACCTTTTGTCTGGCAGGAATCTTCACTTGGAGTAAATTTTTCAGGAGATGGGACAGGTCTTTACATTGCACGGCTGAAAAAAGGCAACAGCAGCTCTTTCCACCAGGAAAAAAAGTCTGGAAGCTTTGGTTTTGAGGTGCAGTTGGTGGGGCAGCCTGGGCACTTCTTGGGCAGCAAGAGGTTTCTGTGGTGGCACATTTGTCTGGCAGGAATCTTCATTTGGAGTAAATTTTTCAGGAGATGGGACAGGCCTTTACAGCGCAAGTCTGAAAAAAGCGATCAGCAGCTCTTTCCACCAGGAAAAAAAGTCTGGAAGCTTTGGCTTTGAGGTGCAGTTCCTGGGGCAGCCTGGGCACTTGTTGGGCAGGAAGAGGTTTCTGTGGTGGCACCTTTTGTCTGGCAGGAATCTTCATTTGGATTCAATTTTTCAGGAGATGGGACCGGTCTTTACAGCGCAGAGCTGAAAAAAGGGAACAGCAGCTCTTTCCAGGAGGAAAAAAAGCCTGGATCCTTTGGCTTCAGGTGCAGTTGTTGAGGTAGCCTGGGAACTTCTTGGGCAGCAAAGATCTTTTAGTGGTGGCACCTTTTGTCTGGCAGGAATCTTCATTTGGATTCACTTTTTCAGGAGGTGGGCCAGGCCATTGCAGTGCAGGGCTGAAAAAAGGGATCAGCAGCTCTTTCCACCAGGAAAAAAAGTCTGGAAGCTTTGGCTTTGAGGTGCAGTTGTTGGGGCAGCCTGGGAACTTCTTGGGCAGCATGACCCTTCTGTGGTGGCACCTTTTGTCTGGCAGGAGTCTTCATTTGGAGTAAATTTTTCAGGAGATGGGACCGGCCTTTACAACACAGGGCTGAAAAAAAGGGAACAGCAGCTCTTTCCACCAGGAAAAAACGTCTGGAAGCTTTGGCTTTGAGGTGCAGTAGTTGGGGCAGCCTGGGCACTTCTTGGGCAGCAAGAGGTTTCTGTGGTGGCACCTTTTGTCTGGCAGCAATCTTCACTTGGAGTAAATTTTTCAGGAGACGGGACACGCCTATACAGCGCAGGGCTGAAAAAAGGGAACAGCAGCTCTTTCCACCAGGAAAAAAAGTCGGGAAGCTTTGGCTTTGAGGTGCAGTTGTTGGGGCAACCTGAGAACTTCTTGGGACGCAAGACCTTTTTGTGGTGGCACCATTTGTCTGGCAGGAATCTTCATTTCTAGTAAATTTTTCAGGAGGTGGGACCGGCTATTGCAGTGCAGGGCTGAAAAAAATGGAACAGCAGCTCTTTCCAGGAGGAAAAAAAGTCTGGAAGCTTTGGCTTTGAGGTGCAGTTATTGGGGCAGCCTGGGAACTTCTTGGACAGCAAAGATCTTTTAGTGGTGGCACATTTGTCTGGCAGCAATCTTCATTTGGAGTAAATTTTTCAGGAGATGGGACAGGCCTTTACAGCGCAGGGCTGAAAAAAGGGAAGAGCAGCTCTTTCAACCAGGAAAAAAGTCTGGAAGCTTTGGCTTTGAGGTGCAGTTGGTGGGGCAGCCTGGGAACTCCTTGGGCAGCAAGACCTTTTTGTGGTGGCACCCTTTGTCTGGCAGGAATCTTCATTTGGAGTAAATTTTTCAGATGGTGGGACAGGCCTTTACAGCGCAGGGCAGAAAAAAGGGAACAGCAGCTCTTTCCACCAAGAAAAAAAAGTCTGGAAGGTTTGGCTTCAGGTGTAGTTGTTGGGGCAGCCTGGGCACTTCTTGGGCAGGAAGAGGTTTCTGTGGTGGCACCATTTGTCTGGCAGGAATCTTCATTTGGAGTATATTTTTCTGGAGATGGGCCCGGCCACTGCAGCGCAGGGCTGAAATAAGGGAACAGCAGCTCTTTCCACCAGGAAAAAAGTCTGGAAGCTATGGCCTTCAGGTGTAGTTGTTGGGGAAGCCTGGGCAGTTTTTGGGCAGCAAGACCTTTTAGTGGTGGCACCTTTTGTCTGGCAGGTATCTTCATTTGGAGTAAATTTTTCAGGAGGTGGGAGTGGACATTGCAGTGCAGGGCTGAAAAAAGGGATCAGCAGCTCTTTCCAGGAGGAAAAAAAGTCTGGAAGCTTTGGCTTTGAGATGCAGTTGTGGGGGCAACCTGGTAACTTCTTCGGCAGCAAGACCTTTTTGTGGTGGCACCATTTGTCAGACAGGAGTCTTCATTTAGAGTAAATTTTTCAGGAGATGGGACACGCCTTTACAGCGCAGGGCTGAGAAAAGGGAAGAGCAGCTATTTCCACCAGAAAAAAAAGTCTGGAAGCTTTGGCTTTGAGGTGCAGTTGGTGGGGCAGCCTGGGAACTTTTTGGGCAGCAAAGATCTTTTAGTGGTGGCACCTTTTGTCTGGCAGGAATCTTCATATGGATTCCATTTTTCAGGAGGTGGGACAGGCCATTGCAGTGCAGGGCTGAAAAAAGGGATCAGCAGCTCTTTCCACCAGCAAAAAAAGTCTGGAAGCTTTGGCTTTGAGGTGCAGTGGTTGGGGCAGCCTGGGCACATCTTGGGCAGCAAGAGGTTTCTGTGGTGGCACCTTTTGTTTGGCAGGAATCTTCATTTGGAGTAAATTTTTCAGGAGGTTGGACCGGCCATTGCATCGCAGGGCAGAAAAAAGGGAACAGCAGCTCTTTCCACCAGGAAAAAAAGTCGGGATCCTTTGGCTTCAGGTGTAGTTGGTGGGGCAGCCTGAGCACTTCTTGGGCAGCAAGAGTTTTCTGTGGTGGCACCTTTTGTCTCGGAGGTGTTTGTTCCCTGTTAGCACGTCCCTTATGGCGTCAATCACAGAGCACTGGGACTGCTCACAGGGCATGGTGAAGGAATACAGCAGCAGTGCGGAAAGAGGAGGTAGAAAAATACATTCCTGTATCTGATTGCCTTCCTCAATTACAGAAATTGCTAATCTTGTGACATTAGTTGTGCTGGACCCTTCTAAGGATGTACTTTTTCCCAGACACTTTGCTCCAGATGTGCCAGCTACACCAAATGAAACCAGAGAGAACCTCAGCGAAGCCAAAAATCAGCTCTTATGGCATTTGGCATTCTATGGGGTTTAGCAGTGGAGCTCAATCTCTCTGGGATGGCTGGTCCAGAACAGTTCATTTAATGAATGGTGCTGTTGCCGAACTTCCCTGGGCATGTTGCAATTGGCTACTGAGGCTGAAAGATTTCCTCAAAGGATTTTTATCTACAGGCTGAATTTGAGGGATAAACTCCAGTATTCTGAAAGTGGAAAGTTGATCAAACAGAAGAGTGTTTCTTCTACAACGGATTTGAAATAGTCCGCTTTTAAAAATCACAAAGCTTGAAGCCTACTCAGCAGAGCTGATTCCTCATCTGCACTGATCATCAGCAACTGGCCTCTCTCCTATTTCAGGGTCTCGTCTGTGTACACTGGATTAAGGCCTCCTAAGAAAAGTAGTGTTATAAGCTCACTTGTCTGGCAAGGTTTCCTTAGCAGATGGGTTGAAAAGCAAAACTTTGGTGCCATGACCAACGAATGCAGAGCCAAAGGTTGTTAGTGGTGCTAGCTTTGCTCCACTCTCTAATAACTTCTGTCCAGATCAGTGCTGGCAACAAGAATTCCAGGTTAACGCTTGTTTCATTTTTCAGGCTTTGCATTTCAAGAATGGGGAGTTGTTATTGGAAACTCTGCCATGGCTGTCAGTAACAGCCTCGGAAAACAGTTTTTCTTATTTCTGAGGGAGAAGTTTCCAAGCCAGCTTTGGAGTATGCAAATAGTTGAATGACTTGTTGTACAATTGGAAATAAAAATCCATACATTTGCTCTGATTAATGTCTTAACTTATATTTGGCTAAAGAGTTCTTTTCTTGTTCCCTTCTTTAAAAAAAAGAACCCACAAGCAGAAAGGCGATCTCCTAAAGTGTTGTAACCTTTTAAGTCCACTTGTTGCCACACAACAATAGCATGCCAATATCACATCCAAAGATACAGAATCTTATAGAGATACACACAAATATACACCTATACATATCTATGTATGTATATCTATCTACCTATACATATCTATACATATCTATACAAATACACACAAGAAAGTTTGAGGTTCCTGATGAGAGTTCTACACGGGTAATGAGCAGAGGACTGGTTTGATGTGTCATACAACTGGGGGGACCAAGAACATATGTTCTGAGCTTTCATTTACTGTCCTGGTTTGTCCCTTCCCTTTGGGGGGAACACAGGCCTCTATTTTGCATGGTCTTTTTTGTTTTACTTTGCAGTGTAGACTAGGGGCAGAAGAGTTTTTGGAGCCCAACAGCTCCGCCTGGGCAACCCATTGCAGTGCCCGAGCCCCCCCCGAAAAACACAGCGAGAAACCTTTCTCCAGGAGCTGACCTGAAGCCCCCCTCCGGCCCCGCTCCCGCCACGGCCCCGCTCGGCTCTGCACGGGGAAGGAACGCGCCCAGCCCCGGCCCGACACCCCCGGGGGCCGCGCACCGGGGGTCCCTGCCCGGGGCTCACTCACTTGGGGTCACTTGCCGAGGGTCCCTCCCCGGGGGTCACTGTATGCCAGGGGTTGTTCACCGCGGGTCGCTCACCGGGGTCCCTCCCCAGGGCTCACTTACCGGGGCTTCTTCACCGCGGGTCGCTCACCGGCTGTCACTTACTGGGGATCACTCGCCGAGGGTCGCTCAGCAGCAGCCACTCGCCGGGGGCCGCGCACGGGGGGTACCTCCCCCGGGGCCGCGCACCGGGGGCCACTCGCCGGGGGTCCCTCCCCCGGGGCCGCGCACCGGGGGCCACTCGCCGGGGGTCCCTCCCCCGGGGCCGCGCACCGGGGGCCACTCGCCGGGGGTCTCTCCCTCGGGGCCGCGCACCGGGGGCTGCGCACCGGGGGTCGCTCAGTGGCAGCGCTCCCGCTCCCGGCCCTCCCGCTCCCGCTTCCCCCCAACCGCCCCTCTCGGCCCCGCCCCTCTCGGCCCCGCCCCGCCCAATCCCCGCCTCGCCACGCCCAATCCCCGCCTCGCCCCGCCCACTCCGCCGCCTCCCATTGGCTGCGCACGTTCGGCCGTGGAGCGAGGAGCGTGCGGGGAGCGTTGCCTGGAAACCGGCGAGGGAATCCCGGGAATCCTCGAGGCGCCGGCGCTGCCCCGCCACTCCTGGAGCGAGCGGCCGTGCCCGCGCGGGGAGCGGGCACTCAGCGCCTGGCTGCGGCCGCCGCAACGGCCAGGGAAGCAGGCGCGCGGAAGGCGCGCTTCGGCCCCCGGCCAGCCAGGAGCCCTTAACTTATATTTGGCTAAAGAGTTCTTTTCTCCTTGCCTTCTTTAAAAAATACAACCCACAAGCAGAAAGGCGATCTCCTAAAGTGTTGGAACCTTTTAAGGCCACTTGTTGCCACACAACAATAGCATGCCAATATCACATCCAAAAATACAGAATCTTATAGAGATACACACAAATAGATATCTATACATATCTTTGTGTATATATACATATCTATACAAATACACACAAGAAAGTTTGGGGTTCCTGAGGAGAGTTCTACATGGGTAACAGTGGACTGGTTTGATGTGTCATACAACTGGGGGCACCATGACTGTAAGCTCTGAGTTTTGATTTATTGTCCTGGTTTGTAACTGCCTGCCTTCCCTTTGGGGGGGAACACAGGCCTCTGCTTTGTTTTACTTTGCAGTGTAGACTGGGGCAGAAGATTTTTTGGAGCCAAACAGCTCGATGCAGATTCAGTTCCTTTAGTGGTGCCTAAAACTCAGGAGCTGCACTCCACGGTGCCGGTGGCACCCTCCCAACTCAGCACGTTCCATGATTCCATCAAGTCCAACTGTCAGCCCAGCACTGCCCCAGGAACCCCCAAACCACTAAGGCATGTCAGCCATGGCCAAATGCAGTCGCCTCTGAAACACCTGCCGGGGTGCTGGCTCTGCCTGGGCAACCCATTGCAGTGCCCGAGCACCCCCCCCCGAAAAACACAGCGAGAAACCTTTCTCCAGGAGCTGACCTGAAGCTCCCCTCCCTCGGCCTCGGGCCACGTCCCCCGGTCCTCCCAGCGCAGGCTCCTTTCCAGCAGCCCCCTCGGCAGAAGGCGGCTCAGGGCTCCTCTGCCCCCCCGGCCGGCTCCGCTCCGGCCCCGCTCCCGCCACGGCCCCGCTCGGCTCTGCACGGGGAAGGAACGCGCCCAGCCCCGGCCCGACACCCCCGGGGGCCGCGCACCGGGGGTCCCTGCCCGGGGCTCACTCACTTGGGGTCACTTGCCGAGGGTCCCTCCCCGGGGGGCACTGTGTGCCAGGAGTTGTTCACCGCGGGTCGCTCACCGGGGTCCCTCCCCAGGGCTCACTTACCGGGGCTTCTTCACCGCGGGTCGCTCACCGGCTGTCACTTACTGGGGGTCACTGGCCGGGGGTCGCTCAGCAGCAGCCACTCGCCGGGGGCCGCGCACGGGGGGTCCCTCCCCCGGGGCCGCGCTCCGGGGGCCACTCGCCGAGGGTCTCTCCCTCGGGGCCGCGCACCGGGGGCCGCTGCCCGGGGGTCGCTCAGCGGCAGCGCTCCCGCTCCCGGCCCTCCCGCTCCCGCTCCCCCCCAACCGCCCCTCTCGGCCCCGCCCCTCTCGGCCCCTCCCCTCTCGGCCCCACCCCGCCCAATCCCCGCCTCGCCCCGCCCACTCCGCCGCCTCCCATTGGCTGCGCACGTTCGGCCGTGGAGCGAGGAGCGCGCGGGGAGCGTTGCCTGGAAACCGGCGAGGGAATCCCGGGAATCCTCGAGGCGCCGGCGCTGCCCCGCCACTCCTGGAGCGAGCGGCCGTGCCCGCGCGGGGAGCGGGCACTCAGCGCCTGGCTGCGGCCGCCGCAACGGCCAGGGAAGCAGGCGCGCGGAAGGCGCGCTTCGGCCCCCGGCCAGCCAGGAGCCCTTAACTTATATTTGGCTAAAGAGTTCTTTTCTCCTTGCCTTCTTTAAAAAATACAACCCACAAGCAGAAAGGCGATCTCCTAAAGTGTTGGAACCTTTTAAGGCCACTTGTTGCCACACAACAATAGCATGCCAATATCACATCCAAAGATACAGAATCTTATAGAGATACACACAAATAGATATCTATACATATCTTTGTGTATATATACATATCTATACAAATACACACAAGAAAGTTTGGGGTTCCTGAGGAGAGTTCTACATGGGTAACAGCGGACTGGTTTGATGTGTCATACGACTGGGGGCACCATGAATGTAAACTCTGAGTTTTGATTTATTGTCCTGGTTTGTAACTGCCTGCCTTCCCTTTGAGGGGAACACAGGACTCTATTTTGTTTTACTTTGCAGTGTAGACTAGGGGCAGAAGATTTTTTGGAGCCAAACAGCTCGATGCAGATTCAGTTCCTTTAGTGGTGCCTAAAACTCAGGAGCTGCACTCCACGGTGCCGGTGGCACCCTCCCAACTCAGCACGTTCCATGATTCCATCAAGTCCAACTGTCAGCCCAGCACTGCCCCAGGAACCCCCAAACCACTAAAGCATGTCAGCCATGGCCAAATGCCGGCGCCTCCGAAACACCTGCCGGGGTGCTGGCTCTGCCTGGGCAACCCATTGCAGTGCCCGAGCCCCCCCCCGAAAAACACAGCGAGAAACCTTTCTCCAGGAGCTGACCTGAAGCTCCCCTCCCTCGGCCTCGGGCCTCGTGCCCCGGTCCTCCCAGCGCAGGCTCCTTTCCAGCAGCCCCCTCGGCAGAAGGCGGCTCAGGGCTCCTCTCTGCCCCCCGGCCGGCTCCGCTCCGGCCCCGCTCCCGCCACGGCCCCGCTCGGCTCTGCACGGGGAAGGAACGCGCCCAGCCCCGGCCCGACACCCCCGGGGGCCGCGCACCGGGGGTCCCTGCCCGGGGCTCACTTGCCAGGGGTTGTTCACCGCGGGTCGCTCACCGGGGGTCCCTCCCCGGGGGTCACTTGCCAGGGGTTGTTCACCGCGGGTCGCTCACCGGGCTCTCTCCCCAGGGCTCACTTACCGGGCCTTCTTCACCGCGAGTCGCTCACCGACTGTCACTTACTGGGGGCCTCTCACCAGCGGCCACTCGCCGGGGGCCGCACACGGGGGGTCTCTCCCTCGGGGCCGCGCACCGGGGGCCACTCGCCGGGGGTCTCTCCCCCGGGGGCCACTCGCCGGGGGTCTCTCCCCCGGGGGCCGCTGCCCGGGGGCCGCTCAGCGGCAGCGCTCCCGCTCCCGCCCGCTCCCACCCAAACCCCAACAAACGCCCCTCTCGGCCCCGCCCCCGCCCCGCCCAATCCCCGCCTCGCCCCGCCCACTCCGCCGCCTCCCATTGGCTGCGCACGTTCGGCCGTGGAGCGAGGAGCGCGCGGGGAGCGTTGCCTGGAAACCGGCGAGGGAATCCCGGGAATCCTCGAGGCGCCGGCGCTGCCCCGCCACTCCTGGAGCGAGCGGCCGTGCCCGCGCGGGGAGCGGGCACTCAGCGCCTGGCTGCGGCCGCCGCAACGGCCCGGCAAGCAGGCGCGCGGAAGGCGCGCTTCGGCCCCCGGCCAGCCAGGAGCCCTAAAAAGAACAAAAGTGTTGAAAGAGAGGGAACTCATTGCACCATCACAGAACATGCTGAGCTGGAAGGGACCCACGAGGAGCGTCGAGTGCAAGCCTTTGCCCGGCACAGGACCGACCCCAAGAGTCACTCCGTGGGCCTGAACTCTGCCAGCCTTGGTGCTGTGACCACTGCCCTGGGGAGCCTGGTCCAGTGCCAACCACCCTTTCTTCCCTTTGGGAAGAACCTTTCCCAAATATCCACCCTAAACCCACGTGAAAAAAACCTATTTGCCACCAAAAAAAAAAAACCAGTTTCTATTTTCTTCCTTCCCCTTCTCCTTATTTAGTGTTTACACAACAGTACTGCAGTGCCCTACTGGCTCCAAACTGAACTACTTGAAGTCCTTGCCGTATAGGCTGGATTTTGTCCCTTAGGCAGAGGCTAATCTGTGTGCAGTCCACCAGGACTGCCAGAGCTTGGGGAAGGGATGGAGGCTATCGCAGGAAGGAACAGAGATGCGGAGATATTCCCTGATATTCTACTCTAGAGGCGGCTCAAGAGACAGCCCTGGAGTTGGAAACACTTGCCGTCGTCACTGGACGATCTTGTCCAGCACCACAGAAAGGATCTTCTCCTCCGGCAAAGCCGCAGCTTCCCGGGAGCCGTGGATTGAGAACCGGTGTCTTGGGGACAGGAGCTGCTGGGCCACCTGCTCCTGGGAATCTTAGACTGCAATGGCCTGGGCTCCCACTCCTACCCGCAGCCTTTTGCTGCCATGTGCATCCTCGGCGAGGAGCGGGCTCTGCTCTTCCCCGCCCCTCCCCGGCAGCAGGGAGACCTGGCCAGAGGAGAGGGGCTCCTGTGTGTGACTCCGGCAGGCCTCCCAAAGGCTCTGGGAGGGATGGAGTCTGTTGCCAGAAGTAACTGAGGTGCCGAGTGTAGCAGTTTGTTTGGATACATGTCCGGAATAAAGACAAGTGCCAGAAATATTCAAACACACAAAATATCTTTTATTACAGTGAGAATAAAAATAAGAGTAATAAACTTAGCAAGAGGAATTAAAAACTAAAACAAAGGATACAAAATAACTACCTCATCGGGTGGCATTAAAACAAATACTACGAACAGCATTTAATACAGTATTAACTAGTGAAAAGGGATACCAAAAAAGGATCTTAACACAATATTCTGGATAACACGATATTGGTTAGTAAAGAGGGAAACTAAAGGGAAAATACTATAAACATAAAAGGGGAATTAAAGGAACACTAAAAGGATATTAAAAAGTTTGTTCTCTCAGTTGCTTCCTATCCAAAAACTGTGCTTACCCCCACAGACAGGCCAGGGCTGCCAGGATCTGCAGCAGCTGGTCGGTACCCATGCTTAGCGGGCGTCCCCGCGGAGCAACACGGTCTCGGTGGTAGGATGAGGATCGCTCAACTCAGCAGTCCCGACACCCCATTTTTATCAGTTCCACATTACACTACGTAGGGCCAGTACGCAGTATAAGGTGGTGCCTGAATGGCAGCCAAACACCGCCTGATCATTACCTAATGGCAACAGTCTGCGCATGCCCTACTTGTAGGGCAAGGGGCGAGCGACCCCTGCCCACATCATCTTCCTCCCATCATCATCTTTCTCACCCCTAGGTATGACCTCTACCATTGTGTTTCAAGGGTAGATGTATCTATCTTGCAATATGTAGCAAAACCAAGGAAGAACTCAGCTCTGATAATAGGGGATATCAAGCTGACTTGCTAAAAAGCACAATGGACCTTACAATTAGCTTGTGCCATGAAGTTACGTTGTACCATACTCTGGCTGGTTTCACATCCTAATATGATTTTGTTCTCACGCCTCTACGCTCCATTGATCATCTAACTCAAAAGTACCCCCCTTACCTACCACCGCGTGATCAATGGTAGCAAGAGGATGATAACGAACTACTCGAGATTGCAATGCATTTAGCTTGTGTTTATCATTTGACGGACACATGTTAGTATACAGGGAATCATACACAATATGCATGTTATTATACATCCAACTATTGACAAGCCTATTAACGCTTTTCAGAACCAGGGCCATGCCCATTTCCAATCACCAAAGAGGTTCCATTCATCATGAACATGTAATTGTTGAGTAAGGGCTTTTAATTTCTGGATGCTAGCATGAACAGATTCAGAATGATCACTTAAATTCATGTAGCACATGCCCTCAAAATCTTGACAGCCATGTCCCTGGGCTAACAACAAAAAATCAATAGCAGCTCTATTTTGTAAACTTGCATGCCAAACAGAGTCTACATCAGCCTGGGCACTTCTTGGGCAGAAAAGAGCTTTCTGTGGTGGCACCTTTTGTCTGGCAGGAATCTACACTAGAATTCAGTTTTAAGGTGGTGAGACGGGCCATTGCAGCGCAAAGCAGAAAAAAGGCAACAGCAGCTCTTTCCACCAGGAAAAAAAGTCTGGAAGCTTTGGCTTGAGGTGTAGTTGTTGGGGCAGCCTGGGCAATTCTTGGGCAGCAAGATCTTTCTGTGGTGGCACCTTTCGTCTGCGTGAAATCTTCATTTGGATTAAATTTTGGAGGGGTGGGACCGCCATTGCAGAGCAGGGCTGAAAAAAAGGGAACAGCAGCTCTTTCCACCAGGAAAGAAAGTCTAGATCCTTTGGCTTTAAGGTACAGTTGGTGGGGCAGCCTGGGTACTACTTGGGAAGGAAGAACTTTCTATTGTGGAACATTTTGTCTGTCAGGAATCGTCATTTCGAGTAAATTTTGGTAGGTGGGACCGGCCATTGCAGCGCAGGGCTGAAAAAAAGGGAACAGCAGCTCTTTCCACCAGGAAAAAAAGTCTTGAAACTTTGGCTTTGAGGTGCAGTTATTGGGGTAGCCTTGGCACTTCTTGGGCAGCAAAGATCTTTCTGTGGTGGCACCTTTTGTCTGGCAGGAATCTTCACTTGGAGTAAATTTTTCAGGAGGTGGGACCGGCCATTGCAGTGCAGGGCTGAAAAAAGGGAACAGCAGCTCTTTCCACCAGGAAAAATAGTCTGGAAGCTTTGGCTTTGAGATGCAGTTGTTGGGGCAGCCTGGGTACTTCTTGGGCAGCAAGACCTTTCTGTGGTGGCACCTTTAGTCTGGCAGAAATCTTCATTTGGATTCAATTTTTCAGGAGGTGGGACAGGCCATTGCAACGCAGGGCTGAAAAAAGGGAACAGCAGCTCTTTCCACCAGGAAAAAAGTCTGGATCCTTTGGCTTCGAGATGCAGTTTTGGGGCAACCTGGGAACTTCTTGGGCAGCAAAGATCTTTTAGTGGTGGCACCTTTTGTCTGGCAGGAATCTTCACTTGGAGTAAATTTTTCAGGAGATGGGACAGGTCTTTACATTGCACGGCTGAAAAAAGGCAACAGCAGCTCTTTCCACCAGGAAAAAAAGTCTGGAAGCTTTGGCTTTGAGGTGCAGTTGTTGGGGCAGCCTGGGAACTTCTTGGGCAGCAAGAGGTTTCTGTGGTGGCACCTTTTGTCTGGCAGGAATCTTCATTTGGAGTAAATTTTTCAGGAGGTGGGACCGGCCATTGCAGTGCAGGGTTGAAAAAAGGGATCAGCAGCACTTTCTACCAGGAAAAAAAGTCTGGAAGCTTTGTCTTTGAGGTGCAGTTGGTGGGGCAGCCTGGGAACTTCTTGGGCAGCAAAGATCTTTTAGTGGTGGCACTTTCTGTCTTGCAGGAATCATCATTTAGATTCCATTTTTCATGGGGTGGGACCAGCCATTGCAGTGCAGGGCTGAAAAAAAAAGATCAGCAGCTCTTTCTACCAGAAAAATATGTCTGGAAGCTTTGGCTTTGAGGTGTAGTTGTTTTGGCAGCCTGGGCACTTCTTGGGCAGCAAGAGGTTTCTGTGGTGGCACCTTTTGTCTGGCAGGAGTCTTCATTTGGAGTAAATTTTTCAGGAGGTGGGACCGGCCATTGCATTGTAGGGCTGAAAAAAGGGATCAGCAGCTCTTTCCACCAGGAAAAATGTCTGGATCCTTTGGCTTCAGGTGTAGTTGTTTTAGCAGCCTGGGAACTTCTTGGGCAGCAAAGATCTTTCTGTGGTGGCACCTTTTGTCTGGCAGGAATCTTCACTTGGAGTAAATTTTTCAGGAGGTGGGACAGGCCTTTACAGCGCAGGGCTGAAAAAAGGGATCAGCAGCTCTTTCTACCAGGAAAAAAAGCCTGGAAGCTTTGGCTTTGAGGTGTTGGTGGTGGGGCAGCCTGGGCACTTCTTGGGCAGCAAGAGGTTTCTGTGGTGGCACCTTTTGTCTGGCAGGAATCTTCATTTGGATTGCATTTTTCAGGAGTTGGGGCTGGCCATTGCAGTGCAGGGCTGAAAAAAAGGGAACAGCAGTTCTTTCTACCAGGAAAAAATGTCTGGAAGCTTTGGCTTTGAGGTGCAGTTGTTAGGGCAACCTGGCAACTTCTTGGGCAGCAAAGATCTTTCTGTGGTGGCACCTTTAGTCTGGCAGGAATCTTCATTTGGAGTAAATGTTTTAGGAGATGGGAGAGGCCTTTACAGCGCAGGGCTGAAAAAAGGGATCAGCAGCTCTTTCCACCAGGAAAAAAGTCTGGAAGCTATGGTTTTCAGGTTCAGTTGTTGGGGCAGCCTGGGAACTTCTTGGGCAGCAAGAGGTTTCTATGGTGGCACCTTTTGTCTGGTAGGAATCTTCAGTTAGAGTAAATTTTTCAGGAGGTGGGACAGGCCTTTAAAGCGCAGGGCAGAAAAAAGGGAACAGCAGCACTTTCTACCAGGAAAAAAAGTCTGGATCCTTTGGCTTCGAGGTGCAGTTGTTGGGGCAACCTGGGAACTTTTTGGGCAGCAAAGATCTCTCTGTGGTGGCACCTTTTGTCTGGCAGGAATCTTCATTTGGATTCTATTTTTCAGGAGGTGGGACAGGCCATTGCAGTGCAGGGCTGAAAAAAGGGATCAGCAGCTCTTTCTACCAGGAAAAAAAGTCTGGAAGCTTTGGCTTTCAGGTGTAGTTGGTGGGGCAGCCTGAGAACTTCTTGGGCAGCAAAGATCTTTCTCTGGTGGCACTTTTAGTCTGTCAGGAATCTTCATTTGGATTCCATTTTCCAGGAGGTGGGACCGGCCATTGCAGTGCAGGGCTGAAAAAAAGGGAACAGCAGCTCTTTCCACCAGGAAAAAAGTCTGGAAGCTTTGGCTTCGAGATGCAGTTTTGGGGCAACCTGGGAACTTCTTGGGCAGCAAGAGGTTTCTGTGGTGGCACCTTTAGTCTGGCAGGAATCTTCATTTGGAGTAAATTTTTCAGGAGGTGGGACAGGCCATAGCATCGCAGGGCTGAAAAAAGGCATCAGCAGCTCTTTCCACCAGGAAAAAAAGTCTGGAAGATTTGGATTCAGTTCAGTTGTTGGGGCAGCCTGGGAACTTCTTGGGCAGCAAGAGGTTTCTGTGGTGGCACCTTTTGTCTGGCAGGAATCTTCATTTGGAGTAAATTTTCAGGAGGTGGGACCGGCCATTGCAACGCAGGGCTGAAAAAAGGGATCAGCAGCTCTTTCCACCAGGAAAAATGTCTGGATCCTTTGGCTTTGAGGTGCAGTTTTTGGGGCAGCCTGGGAAATCCTTGGGCACCAAAGATCTTTTAGTGGTGGCACCTTTTGTCTGGCAGGAATCTTCACTTGGAGTAAATTTTTCAGGAGGTGGGACCAGCCATTGCAGTGCAGGGCTGAAAAAAGGGATCAGCAGCTCTTTCCACCAGGAAAAAAGTCTGGAAGCTTTGGCTTTGAGGTGCAGTTGTTTTGGCAGCCTGGGCACTTCTTGGGCAGCAAGAGGTTTCTGTGGTGGCACCTTTTGTCTGGCAGGAGTCTTCATTTGGAGTAAATTTTTCAGGAGATGGGACAGGTCTTTAGAGCGCAGGGCAGAAAAAAGGGAACAGCAGCTCTTTCTACCAGGAAAAAAAGTCTGGAAGCTTTGGCTTTGAGGTGCAGTTGGTGGGGCAGCCTGGGAACTCCTTGGGCAGCAAAGATCTTTTAGTGGTGGCACCTTTTGTCTGGCAGGAATCTTCACTTGGAGTAAATTTTTCAGGAGGTGGGACCGGCTATTGCAGTGCAGGGCTGAAAAAAAGGGAACAGCAGCTCTTTCTACCAGGAAAAAATGTCTGGAAGCTTTGGCTTTGAGGTGCAGTTGTTAGGGCAGCCTGGGCACTTCTTGGGCAGCAAGAGGTTTCTGTGGTGGCACCTTTTGTCTGGCAGGAATCTTCATTTGGAGTAAATTTTTCAGGAGGTGGGACCGGCCACTGCAGTGCAGGGCTGAAAAAAGGGATCAGCAGCTCTTTCCACCCGGAAAAAAGTCTGGAAGCTTTGGCTTCAGGTGCAGTTGTTGGGGCAGCCTGGGAACTTCTTGGGCAGCAAGAGGTTTCTGTGGTGGCACCTTTTGTCTGGCAGGAATCTTCATTTGGAGTAAATTTTTCAGGAGGTGGGACCGGCCATTGCAGTGCAGGGCTGAAAAAAAGGGATCAGCAGCTCTTTCCACCAGGAAAAAAGTCTGGAAGCTTTGGCTTTGAGGTGCAGTTGGTGGGGCAGCCTGGGAACTCCTTGGGCAGCAAATATCTTTTAGTGGTGGCACCTTTTGTCTGGCAGGAATCTTCACTTGGAGTAAATTTTTCAGGAGATGGGACCAGCCTTTAAAGCGCAGGGCTGAAAAAAGGGATCAGCAGCTCTTTCTACCAGGAAAAAAGTCTGGAAGCTTTGGCTTTGAGGTGCAGTTGTTGGGGCAGCCTGGGCACTTCTTAGGCAGCAAGACCTTTCTGTGGTGGCACCTTTAGTCTGGCAGGAATCTTCATTTGGATTCTATTTTTCAGGAGGTGGGACAGGCCATAGCATCGCAGGGCTGAAAAAAGGCATCAGCAGCTCTTTCCACCAGGAAAAAAAGTCTGGAAGCTTTGGCTTCAGGTTCAGTTGTTGGGGCAGCCTGGGAACTTCTTGGGCAGCAAGACCTTTCTGTGGTGGCACCTTTAGTCTGGCAGGAATCTTCATTTGGAATAAATTTTTCAGGAGATGGGACAGGCCATTGCAGACCAGAGTTGAAAAAAAGGGATCAGCAGCTCTTTCCACCAGGAAAAAAGTCTGGAAGCTATGGCCTGCAGGTTCAGTTGTTGGGGCAGCCTGGGAAGTTCTTGGGCAGCAAGAGATTTCTGTGGTGGCACCTTTTGCCTGGTAGGAATCTTCATTTGGATTGCATTTTTCAGGACTTGGGACTGGCCATTGCAGTGCAGGGCTGAAAAAAAGGGAACAGCAGCTCTTTCTACCAGGAAAAAATGTCTGGAAGCTTTGGCTTTGAGGTGCAGTTGTTTTGGCAGCCTGGGCACTTCTTGGGCAGCAAGAGGTTTCTGTGGTGGCACCTTTTGTCTGGCAGGAGTCTTCATTTGAAGTAAATTTTTCAGGAGATGGGACAGGTCTTTACGGCGCAGGGCAGAAAAAAGGGAACAGCAGCTCTTTCTACCAGGAAAAAAAGTCTGGAAGCTTTGGCTTTGAGGTGTAGTTGGTGGGGCAGCCTCGGAACTCCTTGGGCAGCAAAGATCTTTTAGTGGTGGCACCTTTTGTCTGGCAGGAATCTTCATTTGGATTCCGTTTTACAGGAGGTGGGACCGGCCATTGCAGTGCAGGGCTGAAAAAAAGGGAACAGCAGCTCTTTCTACCAGGAAAAAATGTCTGGAAGCTTTGGCTTTGAGGTGCAGTTGTTTTGGCAGCCTGGGTACTTCTTGGGCAGCAAAGATCTTTCTGTGGTGGCACCTTTTGTCTGGCAGGAGTCTTCATTTGGAGTAAATTTTTCAGGAGATGGGACAGGTCTTTACAGCGCAGGGCAGAAAAAAGGCAACAGCAGCTCTTTCTACCAATCTGGAAGCTTTGGCTTTGAGGTGCAGTTGGTGGGGCAGCCTGGGAACTCCTTGGGCAGCAAGAGGTTTCTGTGGTGGCACCTTTTGTCTGGCAGGATCTTCATTTGGAGTAAATTTTTCAGGAGGTGGGACCGGCCATTGCAGTGCAGGGCTGAAAAAAAGGGATCAGCAGCTCTTTCCACCAGGAAAAAAGTCTGGAAGCTTTGGCTTTGAGGTGCAGTTGTTTTGGCAGCCTGGGCACTTCTTGGGCAGCAAGAGGTTTCTGTGGTGGCACCTTTTGTCTGGCAGGAGTCTTCATTTGGAGTAAATTTTTCAGGAGATGGGACAGGTCTTTAGAGCGCAGGGCAGAAAAAAGGGATCAGCAGCTCTTTCTACCAGGAAAAAAAGTCTGGAAGCTTTGGCTTTGAGGTGCAGTTGGTGGGGCAGCCTGGGAACTCCTTGGGCAGCAAAGATCTTTTAGTGGTGGCACCTTTTGTCTGGCAGGAATCTTCATTTGGATTCCGTTTTCCAGGAGGTGGGACCGGCCATTGCAGTGCAGGGCTGAAAAAAAGGGACAGGAGCTCTTTCTACCAGGAAAAATAGTCTGGAAGCTTTGGCTTTGAGGTGCAGTTGTTTTGGCAGCCTGGGCACTTCTTGGGCAGCAAAGATCTTTCTGTGGTGGCACCTTTTGTCTGGCAGGAGTCTTCATTTGGAGTAAATTTTTCAGGAGATGGGACAGGTCTTTACAGCGCAGGGCAGAAAAAAGGAACAGCAGCTCTTTCTACAGGAAAAAAATCTGGAAGCTTTGGCTTTGAGGTGCAGTTGTTGGGGCCAGCCTGGGCACTTCTTGGGCAGCAAGAGGTTTCTGTGGTGGCACCTTTTGTCTGGCAGGAATCTTCATTTGGAGTAAATTTTTCAGCAGGTGGGACCGGCCATTGCAGTGCAGGGCTGAAAAAAAGGGAACAGCAGCTCTTTCTACCAGGAAAAAATGTCTGGAAGCCTTGGCTTTGAGGTGCAGTTGTTAGGGCAACCTGGCAACTTCTTGGGCAGCAAAGATCTTTCTGTGGTGGCACCTTTAGTCTGCAGGAATCTTCATTTGGAGTAAATTTTTCAGGAGGTGGGACAGGCCATTGCAGTGCAGGGCTGAAAAAAGGGAACAGCAGCTCTTCCACCAGGAAAAAAGTCTGGAATCTTTGGCTTTGAGGTGCAGTTGTTTTGGCAGCCTGGCACTTCTTGGGCAGCAAGAGGTTTCTGTGGTGGCACCTTTTGTCTGGCAGGAGTCTTCATTTGGAGTAAATTTTTCAGGAGATGGGACAGGTCTTTAGAGCGCATGGCAGAAAAAAGGGAACAGCAGCTCTTTCTACCAGGAAAAAAATCTGGAAGCTTTGTCTTTGAGGTGCAGTTGGTGGGGCAGCCTGGGAACTCCTTGGGCAGCAAAGATCTTTTAGTGGTGGCACCTTTTGTCTGGCAGGAATCATCACTTGGAGTAAATTTTTCAGGAGATGGGACAGGTCTTTACATTGCACGGCTGAAAAAAGGCAACAGCAGCTCTTTCCACCAGGAAAAAAAGTCTGGAAGCTTTGGCTTTGAGGTGCAGTTGGTGGGGCAGCCTGGGCACTTCTTGGGCAGCAAGAGGTTTCTGTGGTGGCACCTTTTGTCTGGCAGGAATCTTCATTTGTAGTAAATTTTGCAGGAGGTGGGACCGGCCATTGCAGTGCAGGGTTGAAAAAAGGGAACAGCAGCTCTTTCCACCAGGAAAAAAGTCTGGAAGCTTTGGCTTTGAGATGCAGTTGTGGGGGCAACCTGGGAACTTCTTGGGCAGCAAGAGGTTTCTGTGGTGCACCTTTTGTCTGGCAGGAATCTTCATTTGGAGTAAATTTTCAGGAGATGGGACCGGCCTTAAAGCGCAGGGCTGAAAAAAGGATCAGCAGCTCTTTCCACAGGAAAAAAGTCTGGAAGCTTTGGCTTTCAGGTGTAGTTGTTGGGGCAGTCTGGGCACTTCTTGGGCAGCAAGAGGTTTCTGTGGTGGCACCTTTTGTCTGGCAGGAATCTTCATTTGGAGTAAATTTTTCAGCAGGTGGGACCGGCCATTGCAGTGCAGGGCTGAAAAAAGGGATCAGCAGCTCTTTCCACCAGGAAAAAAGTCTGGAAGCTTTGGCTTCAGGTGTAGTTGTTGGGCAGCCTGGGCACTTCTTGGGCAGCAAGAGGTTTCTGTGGTGGCACCTTTTGTCTGGCAGGAATCTTCATTTGGAGTAAATTTTTCAGGAGGTGGGACCGGCCATTGCAGTGCAGGGCTGAAAAAAGGGATCAGCAGCTCTTTCCACCAGGAAAAAAGTCTGAAGCTTTGGCTTTGAGGTGCAGTTGTTTTGGCAGCCTGGGCACTTCTTGGGCAGCAAGAGGTTTCTGTGGTGGCACCTTTTGTCTGGCAGGAGTCTTCATTTGGAGTAAATTTTCAGGAGATGGGACAGGTCTTTAGAGCGCAGGGCAGAAAAAGGGATCAGCAGCTCTTTCTACCAGGAAAAAAAGTCTGAAGCTTTGGCTTTGAGGTGCAGTTGGTGGGGCAGCCTGGGAACTCCTTGGGCACCAAAGATCTTTTAGTGGTGGCACCTTTTGTCTGGCACGAATCTTCACTTGGAGTAAATTTTTCAGGAGTGGGACCGGCTATTGCAGTGCAAGGCTGAAAAAAAGGGAACAGCAGCTCTTTCTACCAGGAAAAAATGTCTGGAAGCTTTGGCTTTGAGGTGCAGTTGTTAGGGCAGCCTGGGCACTTCTTGGGCAGCAAGAGGTTTCTGTGGTGGCACCTTTTGTCTGGCAGGAATCTTCATTTGGAGTAAATTTTTCAGGAGGTGGGACCGGCCACTGCAGTGCAGGGCTGAAAAAAGGGATCAGCAGCTCTTTCCACCAGGAAAAAAGTCTGGAAGCTTTGGCTTCAGGTGCAGTTGTTGGGGCAGCTTGGGCACTTCTTGGCAGCAAGAGGTTTCTGTGGTGGCACCTTTTGTCTGGCAGGAATCTTCATTTGGAGTAAATTTTTCAGGAGGTGGGACCGCCCATTGCAGTGCAGGGCTGAAAAAAAGGGATCAGCAGCTCTTTCCACCAGGAAAAAAGTCTGGAAGCTTTGGCTTTGAGGTGCAGTTGTTTTGGCAGCCTGGCACTTCTTGGGCAGCAAGACGTTTCTGTGGTGGCACCTTTTGTCTGGCAGGAGTCTCATTTGGAGTAAATTTTTCAGGAGATGGACAGGTCTTTACAGCGCAGGGCAGAAAAAAGGGAACAGCAGCTCTTTCTACCAGGAAAAAAGTCTGGAAGCTTTGGCTTTGAGGTGCAGTTGGTGGGGCAGCTGGGAACTCCTTGGGCAGCAAAGATCTTTAGTGGTGGCACCTTTTGTCTGGCAAGAATCTTCACTTGGAGTAAATTTTTCAGGAGGTGGGACCGGCCTTTAAAGCCAGGGCTGAAAAAAGGGATCAGCAGCTCTTTCTACCAGGAAAAAAGTCTGGAAGCTTTGGCTTTGAGGTGCAGGTGTTGGGGCAGCCTGGGCACTTCTTAGGCAGCAAGACCTTTCTGTGGTGGCACCTTTAGTCTGGCAGGAATCTTCATTTGGATTCTATTTTTCAGGAGGTGGGACAGGCCATAGCATCGCAGGGCTGAAAAAAGGCATCAGCAGCTCTTTCCACCAGGAAAAAAAGTCTGGAAGCTTTGGCTTCAGGTTCAGTTGTTGGGGCAGCCTGGGAACTTCTTGGGCAGCAAGAGGTTTCTGTGGTGGCACTTTTGTCTGGCAGGAATCTTCATTTGGAGTAAATTTTTCAGGAGATGGGACAGGCCATTGCAGAGCAGGGCTGAAAAAAAGGGATCAGCAGCTCTTTCCACCAGGAAAAAAGTCTGGAAGCTATGGCCTTCAGGTTCAGTTGTTGGGGCAGCCTGGGAAGTTCTTGGGCAGCAAGAGATTTCTGTGGTGGCACCTTTTGCCTGGTAGGAATCTTCATTTGGATTGCATTTTTCAGGACTTGGGACTGGCCATTGCAGTGCAGGGCTGAAAAAAAGGGATCAGCAGCTCTTTCTACCAGGAAAAAATGTCTGGAAGCTTTGGCTTTGAGGTGCAGTTGTTTGGCAGCCTGGGCACTTCTTGGGCAGCAAGAGGTTTCTGTGGTGGCACTTTTGTCTGGCAGGAATCTTCATTTGGAGTAAATGTTTTAGGAGATGGGACCGGCCATTGCAGTGCAGGGCTGAAAAAGGGATCAGCAGCTCTTTCCACCAGGAAAAAAGTCTGGAAGCTTTGGCTTTGAGGTGCAGTTGTTGGGGCAGCCTGGGCACTTCTTGGGCAGCAAGAGGTTTCTGTGGTGGCACCTTTTGTCTGGCAGGAGTCTTCATTTGGAGTAAATTTTTCAGATGGTGGGACAGGCCTTACAGCGCAGGGCTGAAAAAAGGCAACAGCAGCTCTTTCCACCAGGAAAAAAAGTCTGGAAGCTTTGGCTTTGAGTTCAGTTGGTGGGGCAGCCTGGGAACTTTTTGGGCAGCAAAGATCTTCTGTGGTGGCACCTTTTGTCTGGCAGGAATCTTCATTTGGAGTAAATTTTTCAGGAGGTGGGACAGGCCCATTGCAGTGCAGGGCTGAAAAAAGGGATCAGCAGCTCTTTCCACCAGGAAAAAAGTCTGGAAGCTTTGCTTTGAGGTGCAGTTGTTGGGGCAGCCTGGGAACTCTTGGGCAGCAAAGATCTTTTAGTGGTGGCACTCCTTTGTCTGGCACGAATCTTCACTTGGAGTAAATTTTTTAGGGGATGGGACAGGTCTTTACATTGCACGGCTGAAAAAAGGGAACAGCAGCTCTTTCCACCAGGAAAAAAAGTCTGGAAGCTTTGGCTTTGAGATGCAGTTGTGGGGGCAGCCTGGGCACTTCTTGGGCAGCAAGAGGTTTCTGTGGTGGCACCTTTAGTCTGGCAGGAATCTTCATTTGGAGTAAATTTTTCAGGAGGTGGGACCGGCCATTGCAGTGCAGGGCTGAAAAAAGGGATCAGCAGCTTTTTCCACCAGGAAAAAAGTCTGGAAGCTTTGGCTTTGAGGTGCAGTTGTTGGGGCAGCCTGGGCACTTCTTGGGCAGCAAGAGGTTTCTGTGGTGGCACCTTTTGTCTGGCAGGAATCTTCATTTGGAGTAAATGTTTTAGGAGGTGGGACCGGCCATTGCAGTGCAGGGCTGAAAAAAGGGATCAGCAGCTCTTTCTACCAGGAAAAAAGTCTGGAAGCTTTGGCTTTGAGGTGCAGTTGTTAGGGCAGCCTGGGCACTTCTTGGGCAGCAAGAGGTTTCTGTGGTGGCACCTTTTGTCTGGCAGGAGTCTTCATTTGGAGTAAATTTTTCAGATGGTGGGACAGGCCTTTACAGCGCAGGGCTGAAAAAAGGGATCAGCAGCTCTTTCCACCAGGAAAAAAAGTCTGGAAGCTTTGGCTTTGAGGTTCAGTTGGTGGGGCAGCCTGGGAACTTTTTGGGCAGCAAAGATCTTTCTGTGGTGGCACCTTTTGTCTGGCAGGAATCTTCATTTGGAGTAAATTTTTCAGGAGGTGGGACAGGCCATTGCAGTGCAGGGCTGAAAAAAGGGATCAGCAGCTCTTTCCACCAGGAAAAAAGTCTGGAAGCTTTGGCTTTGAGGTGCAGTTGGTGGGGCAGCCTGGGAACTCCTTGGGCAGCAAAGATCTTTTAGTGGTGGCACCTTTTGTCTGGCAGGAATCTTCACTTGGAGTAAATTTTTTAGGGGATGGGACAGGTCTTTACATTGCACGGCTGAAAAAAGGGAACAGCAGCTCTTTCCACCAGGAAAAAAAGTCTGGAAGCTTTGGCTTTGAGATGCAGTTGTGGGGGCAACCTGGGAACTTCTTGGGCAGCAAGAGGTTTCTGTGGTGGCACCATTAGTCTGGCAGGAATCTTCATTTGGAGAAAATTTTTCAGGAGATGGGACCGGCCTTTAAAGCGCAGGGCTGAAAAAAGGGATCAGCAGCTCTTTCCACCAGGAAAAAAAGTCTGGAAGCTTTGGCTTCAGGTGTAGTTGTTGGGGCAGCCTGGGCACTTCTTGGGCAGCAAGAGGTTTCTGTGGTGGCACCTTTTGTCTGGCAGGAGTCTTCATTTGGAGTAAATTTTTCAGGAGGTGGGACCGGCCATTGCAGTGCAGGGCTGAAAAAAAGGGATCAGCAGCTCTTTCCACCAGGAAAAAAGTCTGGAAGCTTTGGCTTCAGGTGTAGTTGTTGGGGCAGCCTGGGCACTTCTTGGGCAGCAAGAGGTTTCTGTGGTGGCACCTTTTGTCTGGCAGGAATCTTCATTTGGAGTAAATTTTTCAGGAGGTGGGACCGGCCATTGCAGTGCAGGGCTGAAAAAAGGGATCAGCAGCTCTTTCCACCAGGAAAAAAGTCTGGAAGCTTTGGCTTTGAGGTGCAGTTGTTTTGGCAGCCTGGGCACTTCTTGGGCAGCAAGAGGTTTCTGTGGTGGCACCTTTTGTCTGGCAGGAGTCTTCATTTGGAGTAAATTTTTCAGGAGATGGGACAGGTCTTTAGAGCGCAGGGCAGAAAAAGGGATCAGCAGCTCTTTCTACCAGGAAAAAAAGTCTGGAAGCTTTGGCTTTGAGGTGCAGTTGGTGGGGCAGCCTGGGAACTCCTTGGGCACCAAAGATCTTTTAGTGGTGGCACCTTTTGTCTGGCAGGAATCTTCACTTGGAGTAAGTTTTTCAGGAGGTGGGACCGGCTATTGCAGTGCAAGGCTGAAAAAAAGGGAACAGCAGCTCTTTCTACCAGGAAAAAATGTCTGGAAGCTTTGGCTTTGAGGTGCAGTTGTTAGGGCAGCCTGGGCACTTCTTGGGCAGCAAGAGGTTTCTGTGGTGGCACCTTTTGTCTGGCAGGAATCTTCATTTGGAGTAAATTTTTCAGGAGGTGGGACCGGCCACTGCAGTGCAGGGCTGAAAAAAGGGATCAGCAGCTCTTTCCACCAGGAAAAAAGTCTGGAAGCTTTGGCTTCAGGTGCAGTTGTTGGGGCAGCTTGGGCACTTCTTGGGCAGCAAGAGGTTTCTGTGGTGGCACCTTTTGTCTGGCAGGAATCTTCATTTGGAGTAAATTTTTCAGGAGGTGGGACCGCCCATTGCAGTGCAGGGCTGAAAAAAAGGGATCAGCAGCTCTTTCCACCAGGAAAAAAGTCTGGAAGCTTTGGCTTTGAGGTGCAGTTGTTTTGGCAGCCTGGGCACTTCTTGGGCAGCAAGACGTTTCTGTGGTGGCACCTTTTGTCTGGCAGGAGTCTTCATTTGGAGTAAATTTTTCAGGAGATGGGACAGGTCTTTACAGCGCAGGGCAGAAAAAAGGGAACAGCAGCTCTTTCTACCAGGAAAAAAAGTCTGGAAGCTTTGGCTTTGAGGTGCAGTTGGTGGGGCAGCCTGGGAACTCCTTGGGCACCAAAGATCTTTTAGTGGTGGCACCTTTTGTCTGGCAAGAATCTTCACTTGGAGTAAATTTTTCAGGAGATGGGACCGGCCTTTAAAGCCAGGGCTGAAAAAAGGGATCAGCAGCTCTTTCTACCAGGAAAAAAGTCTGGAAGCTTTGGCTTTGAGGTGCAGTTTTGGGGCAGCCTGGGCACTTCTTAGGCAGCAAGACCTTTCTGTGGTGGCACCTTTAGTCTGGCAGGAATCTTCATTTGGATTCTATTTTTCAGGAGGTGGGACAGGCCATAGCATCGCAGGGCTGAAAAAAGGCATCAGCAGCTCTTTCCACCAGGAAAAAAAGTCTGGAAGCTTTGGCTTCAGGTTCAGTTGTTGGGGCAGCCTGGGAACTTCTTGGGCAGCAAGAGGTTTCTGTGGTGGCACTTTTGTCTGGCAGGAATCTTCATTTGGAGTAAATTTTTCAGGAGATGGGACAGGCCATTGCAGAGCAGGGCTGAAAAAAAGGGATCAGCAGCTCTTTCCACCAGGAAAAAAGTCTGGAAGCTATGGCCTTCAGGTTCAGTTGTTGGGGTAGCCTGGGAAGTTCTTGGGCAGCAAGAGATTTCTGTGGTGGCACCTTTTGCCTGGTAGGAATCTTCATTTGGATTGCATTTTTCAGGACTTGGGACTGGCCATTGCAGTGCAGGGCTGAAAAAAAGGGATCAGCAGCTCTTTCTACCAGGAAAAAATGTCTGGAAGCTTTGCTTTGAGGTGCAGTTGTTTTGGCAGCCTGGGCACTTCTTGGGCAGCAAGAGGTTTCTGTGGTGGCACTTTTGTCTGGCAGGAATCTTCATTTGGAGTAAATGTTTTAGGAGATGGGACCGGCCATTGCAGTGCAGGGCTGAAAAAAGGGATCAGCAGCTCTTTCCACCAGGAAAAAAGTCTGGAAGCTTTGGCTTTGAGGTGCAGTTGTTGGGGCAGCCTGGGCACTTCTTGGGCAGCAAGAGGTTTCTGTGGTGGCACCTTTTGTCTGGCAGGAGTCTTCATTTGGAGTAAATTTTTCAGATGGTGGGACAGGCCTTTACAGCGCAGGGCTGAAAAAAGGCAACAGCAGCTCTTTCCACCAGGAAAAAAAGTCTGGAAGCTTTGGCTTTGAGGTTCAGTTGGTGGGGCAGCCTGGGAACTTTTTGGGCAGCAAAGATCTTTCTGTGGTGGCACCTTTTGTCTGGCAGGAATCTTCATTTGGAGTAAATTTTTCAGGAGGTGGGACAGGCCATTGCAGTGCAGGGCTGAAAAAAGGGATCAGCAGCTCTTTCCACCAGGAAAAAAGTCTGGAAGCTTTGGCTTTGAGGTGCAGTTGTTGGGGCAGCCTGGGAACTCCTTGGGCAGCAAAGATCTTTTAGTGGTGGCACCTTTTGTCTGGCAGGAATCTTCACTTGGAGTAAATTTTTTAGGGGATGGGACAGGTCTTTACATTGCACGGCTGAAAAAAGGGAACAGCAGCTCTTTCCACCAGGAAAAAAAGTCTGGAAGCTTTGGCTTTGAGATGCAGTTGTGGGGGCAGCCTGGGCCCTTCTTGGGCAGCAAGAGGTTTCTGTGGTGGCACCTTTAGTCTGGCAGGAATCTTCATTTGGAGAAAATTTTTCAGGAGATGGGACCGGCCTTTAAAGCGCAGGGCTGAAAAAAGGGATCAGCAGCTCTTTCCAGGAGGAAAAAAAGTCTGGAAGCTTTGGCTTCAGGTGTAGTTGTTGGGGCAGCCTGGGCACTTCTTGGGCAGCAAGAGGTTTCTGTGGTGGCACCTTTTGTCTGGCAGGAGTCTTCATTTGGAGTAAATTTTTCAGGAGGTGGGACCGGCCATTGCAGTGCAGGGCTGAAAAAAAGGGATCAGCAGCTCTTTCCACCAGGAAAAAAGTCTGGAAGCTTTGGCTTCAGGTGTAGTTGTTGGGGCAGCCTGGGCACTTCTTGGGCAGCAAGAGGTTTCTGTGGTGGCACCTTTTGTCTGGCAGGAATCTTCATTTGGAGTAAATTTTTCAGGAGGTGGGACCGGCCATTGCAGTGCAGGGCTGAAAAAAGGGATCAGCAGCTCTTTCCACCAGGAAAAAAGTCTGGAAGCTTTGGCTTTGAGGTGCAGTTGTTTTGGCAGCCTGGGCACTTCTTGGGCAGCAAGAGGTTTCTGTGGTGGCACCTTTTGTCTGGCAGGAGTCTTCATTTGGAGTAAATTTTTCAGGAGATGGGACAGGTCTTTAGAGCGCAGGGCAGAAAAAGGGATCAGCAGTTCTTTCTACCAGGAAAAAAAGTCTGGAAGCTTTGGCTTTGAGGTGCAGTTGGTGGGGCAGCCTGGGAACTCCTTGGGCACCAAAGATCTTTTAGTGGTGGCACCTTTTGTCTGGCAGGAATCTTCACTTGGAGTAAATTTTTCAGGAGGTGGGACCGGCTATTGCAGTGCAAGGCTGAAAAAAAGGGAACAGCAGCTCTTTCTACCAGGAAAAAATGTCTGGAAGCTTTGGCTTTGAGGTGCAGTTGTTAGGGCAGCCTGGGCACTTCTTGGGCAGCAAGAGGTTTCTGTGGTGGCACCTTTTGTCTGGCAGGAATCTTCATTTGGAGTAAATTTTTCAGGAGGTGGGACCGGCCACTGCAGTGCAGGGCTGAAAAAAGGGATCAGCAGCTCTTTCCACCAGGAAAAAAGTCTGGAAGCTTTGGCTTCAGGTGCAGTTGTTGGGGCAGCTTGGGCACTTCTTGGGCAGCAAGAGGTTTCTGTGGTGGCACCTTTTGTCTGGCAGGAATCTTCATTTGGAGTAAATTTTTCAGGAGGTGGGACCGCCCATTGCAGTGCAGGGCTGAAAAAAAGGGATCAGCAGCTCTTTCCACCAGGAAAAAAGTCTGGAAGCTTTGGCTTTGAGGTGCAGTTGTTTTGGCAGCCTGGGCACTTCTTGGGCAGCAAGACGTTTCTGTGGTGGCACCTTTTGTCTGGCAGGAGTCTTCATTTGGAGTAAATTTTTCAGGAGATGGGACAGGTCTTTACAGCGCAGGGCAGAAAAAAGGGAACAGCAGCTCTTTCTACCAGGAAAAAAAGTCTGGAAGCTTTGGCTTTGAGGTGCAGTTGGTGGGGCAGCCTGGGAACTCCTTGGGCAGCAAAGATCTTTTAGTGGTGGCACCTTTTGTCTGGCAAGAATCTTCACTTGGAGTAAATTTTTCAGGAGATGGGACCGGCCTTTAAAGCCAGGGCTGAAAAAAGGGATCAGCAGCTCTTTCTACCAGGAAAAAAGTCTGGAAGCTTTGGCTTTGAGGAGCAGGTGTTGGGGCAGCCTGGGCACTTCTTAGGCAGCAAGACCTTTCTGTGGTGGCACCTTTAGTCTGGCAGGAATCTTCATTTGGATTCTATTTTTCAGGAGGTGGGACAGGCCATAGCATCGCAGGGCTGAAAAAAGGCATCAGCAGCTCTTTCCACCAGGAAAAAAAGTCTGGAAGCTTTGGCTTCAGGTTCAGTTGTTGGGGCAGCCTGGGAACTTCTTGGGCAGCAAGAGGTTTCTGTGGTGGCACTTTTGTCTGGCAGGAATCTTCATTTGGAGTAAATTTTTCAGGAGATGGGACAGGCCATTGCAGAGCAGGGCTGAAAAAAAGGGATCAGCAGCTCTTTCCACCAGGAAAAAAGTCTGGAAGCTATGGCCTTCAGGTTCAGTTGTTGGGGCAGCCTGGGAAGTTCTTGGGCAGCAAGAGATTTCTGTGGTGGCACCTTTTGCCTGGTAGGAATCTTCATTTGGATTGCATTTTTCAGGACTTGGGACTGGCCATTGCAGTGCAGGGCTGAAAAAAAGGGATCAGCAGCTCTTTCTACCAGGAAAAAATGTCTGGAAGCTTTGGCTTTGAGGTGCAGTTGTTTTGGCAGCCTGGGCACTTCTTGGGCAGCAAGAGGTTTCTGTGGTGGCACTTTTGTCTGGCAGGAATCTTCATTTGGAGTAAATGTTTTAGGAGATGGGACCGGCCATTGCAGTGCAGGGCTGAAAAAAGGGATCAGCAGCTCTTTCCACCAGGAAAAAAGTCTGGAAGCTTTGGCTTTGAGGTGCAGTTGTTGGGGCAGCCTGGGCACTTCTTGGGCAGCAAGAGGTTTCTGTGGTGGCACCTTTTGTCTGGCAGGAGTCTTCATTTGGAGTAAATTTTTCAGATGGTGGGACAGGCCTTTACAGCGCAGGGCTGAAAAAAGGCAACAGCAGCTCTTTCCACCAGGAAAAAAAGTCTGGAAGCTTTGGCTTTGAGGTTCAGTTGGTGGGGCAGCCTGGGAACTTTTTGGGCAGCAAAGATCTTTCTGTGGTGGCACCTTTTGTCTGGCAGGAATCTTCACTTGGAGTAAATTTTTTAGGGGATGGGACAGGTCTTTACATTGCACGGCTGAAAAAAGGGAACAGCAGCTCTTTCTACCAGGAAAAAAAGTCTGGAAGCTTTGGCTTTGAGATGCAGTTGTGGGGGCAGCCTGGGCACTTCTTGGGCAGCAAGAGGTTTCTGTGGTGGCACCTTTAGTCTGGCAGGAATCTTCATTTGGAGAAAATTTTTCAGGAGATGGGACCGGCCTTTAAAGCGCAGGGCTGAAAAAAGGGATCAGCAGCTCTTTCCAGGAGGAAAAAAAGTCTGGAAGCTTTGGCTTCAGGTGTAGTTGTTGGGGCAGCCTGGGCACTTCTTGGGCAGCAAGAGGTTTCTGTGGTGGCACCTTTTGTCTGGCAGGAATCTTCATTTGGAGTAAATTTTTCAGGAGGTGGGACCGGCCTTTACATTGCACGGCTTAAAAAAGGCAACAGCAGCTCTTTCCACCAGGAAAAAAAGTCTGGAAGCTTTGGCTTTGAGGTGCAGTTGTTAGGGCAGCCTGGGCACTTCTTGGGCAGCAAGAGGTTTCTGTGGTGGCACCTTTTGTCTGGCAGGAATCTTCATTTGGAGTAAATTTTTCAGGAGGTGGGACCGGCCATTGCAGTGCAGGGCTGAAAAAAGGGATCAGCAGCTTTTTCCACCAGGAAAAAAGTCTGGAAGCTTTGGCTTTGAGGTGCAGTTGTTGGGGCAGCCTGGGCACTTCTTGGGCAGCAAGAGGTTTCTGTGGTGGCACCTTTTGTCTGGCAGGAATCTTCATTTGGAGTAAATGTTTTAGGAGGTGGGACCGGCCATTGCAGTGCAGGGCTGAAAAAAGGGATCAGCAGCTCTTTCTACCAGGAAAAAAGTCTGGAAGCTTTGGCTTTGAGGTGCAGTTGTTAGGGCAGCCTGGGCACTTCTTGGGCAGCAAGAGGTTTCTGTGGTGGCACCTTTTGTCTGGCAGGAGTCTTCATTTGGAGTAAATTTTTCAGATGGTGGGACAGGCCTTTACAGCGCAGGGCTGAAAAAAGGGATCAGCAGCTCTTTCCACCAGGAAAAAAAGTCTGGAAGCTTTGGCTTTGAGGTTCAGTTGGTGGGGCAGCCTGGGAACTTTTTGGGCAGCAAAGATCTTTCTGTGGTGGCACCTTTTGTCTGGCAGGAATCTTCATTTGGAGTAAATTTTTCAGGAGGTGGGACAGGCCATTGCAGTGCAGGGCTGAAAAAAGGGATCAGCAGCTCTTTCCACCAGGAAAAAAGTCTGGAAGCTTTGGCTTTGAGGTGCAGTTGGTGGGGCAGCCTGGGAACTCCTTGGGCAGCAAAGATCTTTTAGTGGTGGCACCTTTTGTCTGGCAGGAATCTTCACTTGGAGTAAATTTTTTAGGGGATGGGACAGGTCTTTACATTGCACGGCTGAAAAAAGGGAACAGCAGCTCTTTCCACCAGGAAAAAAAGTCTGGAAGCTTTGGCTTTGAGATGCAGTTGTGGGGGCAACCTGGGAACTTCTTGGGCAGCAAGAGGTTTCTGTGGTGGCACCATTAGTCTGGCAGGAATCTTCATTTGGAGAAAATTTTTCAGGAGATGGGACCGGCCTTTAAAGCGCAGGGCTGAAAAAAGGGATCAGCAGCTCTTTCCAGGAGGAAAAAAAGTCTGGAAGCTTTGGCTTCAGGTGTAGTTGTTGGGGCAGCCTGGGCACTTCTTGGGCAGCAAGAGGTTTCTGTGGTGGCACCTTTTGTCTGGCAGGAGTCTTCATTTGGAGTAAATTTTTCAGGAGGTGGGACCGGCCATTGCAGTGCAGGGCTGAAAAAAAGGGATCAGCAGCTCTTTCTACCAGGAAAAAAGTCTGGAAGCTTTGGCTTTGAGGTGCAGTTGGTGGGGCAGCCTGGGAACTTTTTGGGCAGCAAAGATCTTTCTGTGGTGGCACCTTTTGTCTGGCAGGAATCTTCATTTGGAGTAAATTTTTCAGGAGGTGGGACCGGCCATTGCAGTGCAGGGCTGAAAAAAGGGATCAGCAGCTCTTTCTACCAGGAAAAAAGTCTGGAAGCTTTGGCTTTGAGGTGCAGTTGGTGGGGCAGCCTGGGCACTTCTTGGGCAGCAAGAGGTTTCTGTGGTGGCACCTTTTCTCTGGCAGGAGTCTTCATTTGGAGTAAATTTTTCAGGAGATGGGACAGGTCTTTACAGCGCAGGGCAGAAAAAAGGGATCAGCAGCTCTTTCTACCAGGAAAAAAAGTCTGGAAGCTTTGGCTTGGAGGTGCAGTTGGTGGGGCAGCCTGGGAACTCCTTGGGCAGCAAAGATCTTTTAGTGGTGGCACCTTTTGTCTGGCAGGAATCTTCACCTGGAGTAAATTTTTCAGGAGGTGGGACCGTCCATTGCAGTGCAGGGCTGAAAAAAAGGGAACAGCAGCTCTTTCTACCAGGAAAAAAGTCTGGAAGCTTTGGCTTTGAGGTGCAGTTGGTGGGGCAGCCTGGGAACTCCTTGGGCAGCAAAGATCTTTTAGTGGTGGCACCTTTTGTCTGGCAGGAATCTTCATTTGGATTCCATTTTCCAGGAGGTGGGACCGGCCATTGCAGTGCAGGGCTTAAAAAAGGCAACAGCAGCTCTTTCCACCAGGAAAAAAAGTCTGGAAGCTTTGGCTTCAGGTGTAGTTGTTCGGGCAGCCTGGGCACTTCTTGGGCAGCAAGAGGTTTCTGTGGTGGCACCTTTTGTCTGGCAGGAATCTTCATTTGGAGTAAATTTTTCAGGAGATGGGACAGGTCTTTACATTGCACGGCTGAAAAAAGGGAACAGCAGCTCTTTCCACCAGGAAAAAAAGTCTGGAAGCTTTGGCTTTGAGGTGCAGTTGGTGGGGCAGCCTGGGCACTTCTTGGGCAGCAAAGATCTTTCTGTGGTGGCACCTTTTGTCTGGCAGGAATCTTCATTTGGAGTAAATTTTTCAGGAGGTGGGCCCGGCCATTGCAGTGCAGGGCTGAAAAAAGGGATCAGCAGCTCTTTCCACCAGGAAAAAAGTCTGGAATCTTTGGCTTTGAGGTGCAGTTGTTTTGGCAGCCTGGCACTTCTTGGGCAGCAAGAGGTTTCTGTGGTGGCACCTTTTGTCTGGCAGGAGTCTTCATTTGGAGTAAATTTTTCAGGAGATGGGACAGGTCTTTAGAGCGCATGGCAGAAAAAGGGGAACAGCAGCTCTTTCTACCAGGAAAAAAATCTGGAAGCTTTGTCTTTGAGGTGCAGTTGGTGGGGCAGCCTGGGAACTCCTTGGCAGCAAAGATCTTTTAGTGGTGGCACCTTTTGTCTGGCAGGAATCTTCACTTGGAGTAAATTTTTCAGGAGATGGGACAGGTCTTTACATTGCACGGCTGAAAAAAGGCAACAGCAGCTCTTTCCACCAGGAAAAAAAGTCTGGAAGCTTTGGTTTTGAGGTGCAGTTGGTGGGGCAGCCTGGGCACTTCTTGGGCAGCAAGAGGTTTCTGTGGTGGCACATTTGTCTGGCAGGAATCTTCATTTGGAGTAAATTTTTCAGGAGATGGGACAGGCCTTTACAGCGCAAGTCTGAAAAAAGCGATCAGCAGCTCTTTCCACCAGGAAAAAAGTCTGGAAGCTTTGGCTTTGAGGTGCACTTCCTGGGGCAGCCTGGGCACTTGTTGGGCAGGAAGAGGTTTACTGTGGTGGCACCTTTTGTCTGGCAGGAATCTTCATTTGGATTCAATTTTTCAGGAGATGGGACCGGTCTTTACAGCGCAGAGCTGAAAAAGGGAACAGCAGCTCTTTCCAGGAGGAAAAAAAGCCTGGATCCTTTGGCTTCAGGTGCAGTTGTTGAGGTAGCCTGGAACTTCTTGGGCAGCAAAGATCTTTTAGTGTGGCACCTTTTGTCTGGCAGGAATCTTCATTGGATTCACTTTTTCAGGAGGTGGGCAGGCCATTGCAGTGCAGGGCTGAAAAAAGGATCAGCAGCTCTTTCCACCAGGAAAAAAAGTCTGGAAGCTTTGGCTTCAGGTTCAGTTGTTGGGGCAGCCTGGGAACTTCTTGGGCAGCATGACCCTTCTGTGGTGGCACCTTTTGTCTGGCAGGAGTCTTCATTTGGAGTAAATTTTTCAGGAGATGGGACCGGCCTTTACAACACAGGGCTGAAAAAAAGGGAACAGCAGCTCTTTCCACCAGGAAAAAACGTCTGGAAGCTTTGGCTTGAGGTGCAGTAGTTGGGGCAGCCTGGGCACTTCTTGGGCAGCAAGAGGTTTCTGTGGTGGCACCTTTTGTCTGGCAGCAATCTTCACTTGGAGTAAATTTTTCAGGAGACGGGACACGCCTATACAGCGCAGGCTGAAAAAAGGGAACAGCAGCTCTTTCCACCAGGAAAAAAAGTCGGGAAGCTTTGGCTTTGAGGTGCAGTTGTTGGGGCAACCTGAGAACTTCTTGGGACGCAAGACCTTTTTGTGGTGCACCATTTGTCTGCAGGAATCTTCATTTCTAGTAAATTTTTCAGGAGGTGGACCGGCTATTGCAGTGCAGGCTGAAAAAAATGGAACAGCAGCTCTTTCCAGGAGGAAAAAAAGTCTGGAAGCTTTGGCTTTGAGGTGCAGTTGGTGGGGCAGCCTGGGAACTTTTTGGGCAGCAAAGATCTTTCTGTGGTGGCACCTTTTGTCTGGCAGGA
>NW_026990620.1:69262-92125 GCF_036250125.1 Pseudopipra pipra
TGGAGAAAATTTTTCAGGAGATGGGACCGGCCTTTAAAGCGCAGGGCTGAAAAAAGGCAACAGCAGCTCTTTCCACCAGGAAAAAAAGTCTGGAAGCTTTGGCTTCAGGTGTAGTTGTTGGGGCAGCCTGGGCACTTCTTGGGCAGCAAGAGGTTTCTGTGGTGGCACCTTTTGTCTGGCAGGAATCTTCATTTGGAGTAAATTTTTCAGGAGGTGGGACCGGCCATTGCAGTGCAGGGCTGAATAAAGGGATCAGCAGCTCCTTCCACCAGGAAAAAAGTCTGGAAGCTTTGGCTTTGAGGTGCAGTTGTTTTGGCAGCCTGGGCACTTCTTGGGCAGCAAGAGGTTTCTGTGGTGGCACCTTTTGTCTGGCAGGAGTCTTCATTTGGAGTAAATTTTTCAGGAGATGGGACAGGTCTTTAGAGCGCAGGGCAGAAAATAGGGAACAGCAGCTCTTTCTACCAGGAAAAAAAGTCTGGAAGCTTTGGCTTTGAGGTGCAGTTGGTGGGGCAGCCTGGGAACTCCTTGGTCAGCAAAGATCTTTTAGTGGTGGCACCTTTTGTCTGGCAGGAATCTTCATTTGGATTCCATTTTCCAGGAGGTGGGACCGGCCATTGCAGTGCAGGGCTGAAAAAAAGGGAACAGCAGCTCTTTCTACCAGGAAAAAATGTCTGGAAGCTTTGGCTTTGAGGTGCAGTTGTTTTGGCAGCCTGGGCACTTCTTGGGCAGCAAAGATCTTTCTGTGGTGGCACCTTTAGTCTGGCAGGAATCTTCATTTGGAGTAAATGTTTTAGGAGATGGGAGAGGCCTTTACAGCGCAGGGCTGAAAAAAGGGATCAGCAGCTCTTTCCCAAAGGAAAAAAAGTCTGGAAGCTTTGGCTTCAGGTGTAGTTGTTGGGGCAGCCTGGGCACTTCTTGGGCAGCAAGAGGTTTCTGTGGTGGCACCTTTTGTCTGGCAGGAGTCTTCATTTGGAGTAAATTTTTCAGGAGGTGGGACAGGCCATTGCAGTGCAGGGCTGAAAAAAGGGATCAGCAGCTCTTTCCACCAGGAAAAAAGTCTGGAATCTTTGGCTTTGAGGTGCAGTTGTTTTGGCAGCCTGGGCACTTCTTGGGCAGCAAGAGGTTTCTGTGCTGGCACCTTTTGTCTGGCAGGAGTCTTCATTTGGAGTAAATTTTTCAGGAGATGGGACAGGTCTTTAGAGCGCATGGCAGAAAAAAGGGAACAGCAGCTCTTTCTACCAGGAAAAAAATCTGGAAGCTTTGTCTTTGAGGTGCAGTTGGTGGGGCAGCCTGGGAACTCCTTGGTCAGCAAAGATCTTTTAGTGGTGGCACCTTTTGTCTGGCAGGAATCTTCACTTGGAGTAAATTTTTCAGGAGATGGGACAGGTCTTTACATTGCACGGCTGAAAAAAGGCAACAGCAGCTCTTTCCACCAGGAAAAAAAGTCTGGAAGCTTTGGCTTTGAGGTGCAGTTGTTGGGGCAGCCTGGGCACTTCTTGGGCAGCAAGAGGTTTCTGTGGTGGCACCTTTTGTCTGGCAGGAATCTTCATTTGGAGTAAATTTTTCAGGAGGTGGGACCGGCCATTGCAGTGCAGGGCTGAAAAAAGGGATCAGCAGCTCTTTCCACCAGGAAAAATGTCTGGATCCTTTGGCTTCAGGTGTAGTTGTTGGGGCAGCCTGGGCACTTCTTGGGCAGCAAGAGGTTTCTGTGGTGGCACCTTTAGTCTGGCAGGAATCTTCATTTGGAGTAAATTTTTCAGGAGATGGGACAGGCCATTGCAGAGCAGAGTTGAAAAAAAGGGATCAGCAGCTCTTTCCACCAGGAAAAAAGTCTGGAAGCTATGGCCTTCAGGTTCAGTTGTTGGGGCAGCCTGGGAAGTTCTTGGGCAGCAAGAGATTTCTGTGGTGGCACCTTTTGCCTGGTAGGAATCTTCATTTGGATTGCATTTTTCAGGACTTGGGACTGGCCATTGCAGTGCAGGGCTGAAAAAAAGGGAACAGCAGCTCTTTCTACCAGGAAAAAATGTCTGGAAGCTTTGGCTTTGAGGTGCAGTTGTTTTGGCAGCCTGGGCACTTCTTGGGCAGCAAGAGGTTTCTGTGGAGGCACCTTTTGTCTGGCAGGAGTCTTCATTTGGAGTAAATTTTTCAGGAGATGGGACAGGTCTTTACAGCGCAGGGCAGAAAAAAGGGAACAGCAGCTCTTTCCCAAAGGAAAAAAAGTCTGGAAGCTTTGGCTTTGAGGTGCAGTTGGTGGGGCAGCCTGGGAACTCCTTGGGCAGCAAAGATCTTTTAGTGGTGGCACCTTTTGTCTGGCAGGAATCTTCATTTGGATTCCGTTTTACAGGAGGTGGGACCGGCCATTGCAGTGCAGGGCTGAAAAAAAGGGAACAGCAGCTCTTTCTACCAGGAAAAAATGTCTGGAAGCTTTGGCTTTGAGGTGCAGTTGTTTTGGCAGCCTGGGCACTTCTTGGGCAGCAAAGATCTTTCTGTGGTGGCACCTTTTGTCTGGCAGGAGTCTTCATTTGGAGTAAATTTTTCAGGAGATGGGACAGGTCTTTACAGCGCAGGGCAGAAAAAAGGGAACAGCAGCTCTTTCTACCAGGAAAAAAATCTGGAAGCTTTGGCTTTGAGGTGCAGTTGGTGGGGCAGCCTGGGAACTCCTTGGGCAGCAAAGATCTTTTAGTGGTGGCACCTTTTGTCTGGCAGGAATCTTCACTTGGAGTAAATTTTTCAGGAGATGGGACAGGTCTTTACATTGCACGGCTGAAAAAAGGGAACAGCAGCTCTTTCCACCAGGAAAAAAAGTCTGGAAGCTTTGGCTTTGAGGTGCAGTAGTTGGGGCAGCCTGGGCACTTCTTGGGCAGCAAGAGGTTTCTGTGGTGGCACCTTTTGTCTGGCAGGAATCTTCATTTGGAGTAAATTTTTCAGGAGGTGGGACCGGCCATTGCAGTGCAGGGCTGAAAAAAAGGGAACAGCAGCTCTTTCTACCAGGAAAAAATGTCTGGAAGCTTTGGCTTTGAGGTGCAGTTGTTAGGGCAACCTGGCAACTTCTTGGGCAGCAAAGATCTTTCTGTGGTGGCACCTTTTGTCTGGCAGGAATCTTCATTTGGAGTAAATTTTTCAGGAGGTGGGACCGGCCATTGCAGTGCAGGGCTGAAAAAAAGGGAACAGCAGCTCTTTCCACCAGGAAAAAATGTCTGGAAGCTTTGGCTTTGAGGTGCAGTTGTTAGGGCAACCTGGCAACTTCTTGGGCAGCAAAGATCTTTCTGTGGTGGCACCTTTAGTCTGGCAGGAATCTTCATTTGGAGTAAATGTTTTAGGAGAGGGGAGAGGCCTTTACAGCGCAGGGCTGAAAAAAGGGATCAGCAGCTCTTTCCACCAGGAAAAAAAGTCTGGAAGCTTTGGCTTCAGGTGTAGTTGTTGGGGCAGCCTGGGCACTTCTTGGGCAGCAAGAGGTTTCTGTGGTGGCACCTTTTGTCTGGCAGGAATCTTCATTTGGAGTAAATTTTTCAGGAGATGGGACAGGTCTTTACAGCGCAGGGCAGAAAAAAGGGAACAGCAGCACTTTCCCAAAGGAAAAAAAGTCTGGATCCTTTGGCTTCGAGGTGCAGTTGTTGGGGCAACCTGGGAACTTTTTGGGCAGCAAAGATCTCTCTGTGGTGGCACCTTTTGTCTGGCAGGAATCTTCATTTGGATTCTATTTTTGAGGAGGTGGGACAGGCCATTGCAGTGCAGGGCTGAAAAAAGGGATCAGCAGCTCTTTCCCAAAGGAAAAAAAGTCTGGAAGCTTTGGCTTTCAGGTGTAGTTGGTGGGGCAGCCTGAGAACTTCTTGGGCAGCAAAGATTTTCTCTGGTGGCACTTTTAGTCTGTCAGGAATCTTCATTTGGATTCCATTTTCCAGGAGGTGGGACCGGCCATTGCAGTGCAGGGCTGAAAAAAAGGGAACAGCAGCTCTTTCCACCAGGAAAAAAGTCTGGAAGCTTTGGCTTCGAGATGCAGTTTTGGGGCAACCTGGGAACTTCTTGGGCAGCAAGAGGTTTCTGTGGTGGCACCTTTAGTCTGGCAGGAATCTTCATTTGGAGTAAATTTTTCAGGAGGTGGGACAGGCCATAGCATCGCAGGACTGAAAAAAGGCATCAGCAGCTCTTTCCACCAGGAAAAAAAGTCTGGAAGCTTTGGCTTCAGTTCAGTTGTTGGGGCAGCCTGGGAACTTCTTGGGCAGCAAGAGGTTTCTGTGGTGGCACCTTTTGTCTGGCAGGAATCTTCATTTGGAGTAAATTTTCAGGAGGTGGGACCGGCCATTGCAACGCAGGGCTGAAAAAAGGGATCAGCAGCTTTTTCCACCAGGAAAAATGTCTGGATCCTTTGGCTTTGTGGTGCAGTTTTTGGGGCAGCCTGGGCACTTCTTGGGCAGCAAGAGGTTTCTGTGGTGGCACCTTTAGTCTGGCAGGAATCTTCATTTGGAGTAAATTTTTCAGGAGATGGGACAGGCCATTGCAGAGCAGAGTTGAAAAAAAGGGATCAGCAGCTCTTTCCACCAGGAAAAAAGTCTGGAAGCTATGGCCTTCAGGTTCAGTTGTTGGGGCAGCCTGGGAAGTTCTGGGGCAGCAAGAGATTTCTGTGGTGGCACCTTTTGCCTGGTAGGAATCTTCATTTGGATTGCATTTTTCAGGACTTGGGACTGGCCATTGCAGTGCAGGGCTGAAAAAAAGGGAACAGCAGCTCTTTCTACCAGGAAAAAATGTCTGGAAGCTTTGGCTTTGAGGTGCAGTTGTTTTGGCAGCCTGGGCACTTCTTGGGCAGCAAGAGGTTTCTGTGGTGGCACCTTTTGTCTGGCAGGAGTCTTCATTTGGAGTAAATTTTTCAGGAGATGGGACAGGTCTTTACAGCGCAGGGAAGAAAAAAGGGAACAGCAGCTCTTTCTACCAGGAAAAAAAGTCTGGAAGCTTTGGTTTGGAGTTCCAGTTGGTGGGGCAGCCTGGGAACTCCTTGGGCAGCAAAGATCTTTTAGTGGTGGCACCTTTTGTCTGGCAGGAATCTTCACTTGGAGTAAATTTTTCAGGAGATGGGACCGGCCTTTAAAGCGCAGGGCTGAAAAAAGGGATCAGCAGCTCTTTCTACCAGGAAAAAAGTCTGGAAGCTTTTGCTTTGAGGTGCAGTTGTTGGGGCAGCCTGGGCACTTCTTAGGCAGCAAGACCTTTCTGTGGTGGCACCTTTAGTCTGGCAGGAATCTTCATTTGGATTCTATTTTTCAGGAGGTGGGACAGGCCATAGCATCGCAGGGCTGAAAAAAGGGAACAGCAGCTCTTTCCACCAGGAAAAAAAGTCTGGAAGCTTTGGCTTCAGGTTCAGTTGTTGGGGCAGCCTGGGAACTTCTTGGGCAGCAAGAGGTTTCTGTGGTGGCACCTTTAGTCTGGCAGGAATCTTCATTTGGAGTAAATTTTTCAGGAGATGGGACAGGCCATTGCACAGCAGAGTTGAAAAAAAGGGATCAGCAGCTCTTTCCACCAGGAAAAAAGTCTGGAAGCTATGGCCTTCAGGTTCAGTTGTTGGGGCAGCCTGGGAAGTTCTTGGGCAGCAAGAGATTTCTGTGGTGGCACCTTTTGCCTGGTAGGAATCTTCATTTGGATTGCATTTTTCAGGACTTGGGACTGGCCATTGCAGTGCAGGGCTGAAAAAAAGGGAACAGCAGCTCTTTCTAACAGGAAAAAATGTCTGGAAGCTTTGGCTTTGAGGTGCAGTTGTTTTGGCAGCCTGGGCACTTCTTGGGCAGCAAAGATCTTTCTGTGGTGGCACCTTTTGTCTGGCAGGAGTCTTCATTTGGAGTAAATTTTTCAGGAGATGGGACAGGTCTTTACAGCGCAGGGCAGAAAAAAGGGAACAGCAGCTCTTTCTACCAGGAAAAAAATCTGGAAGCTTTGGTTTTGAGGTGCAGTTGGTGGGGCAGCCTGGGAACTCCTTGGGCAGCAAGAGGTTTCTGTGGTGGCACCTTTTGTCTGGCAGGAATCTTCATTTGGAGTAAATTTTTCAGGAGGTGGGACCGGCCATTGCAGTGCAGGGCTGAAAAAAAGGGAACAGCAGCTCTTTCTACCAGGAAAAAAATCTGGAAGCTTTGGCTTCAGGTGTAGTTGTTGGGGCAGCCTGGGCACTTCTTGGGCAGCAAGAGGTTTCTGTGGTGGCACCTTTTGTCTGGCAGGAATCTTCATTTGGAGTAAATTTTTCAGGAGGTGGGACCGGCCATTGCAGTGCAGGGCTGAAAAAAGGGATCAGCAGCTCTTTCTACCAGGAAAAAAGTCTGGAAGCTTTGGCTTTGAGGTGCAGTTGTTGGGGCAGCCTGGGCACTTCTTGGGCAGCAAAGATCTTTCTGTGGTGGCACCTTTTGTCTGGCAGGAGTCTTCATTTGGAGTAAATTTTTTAGGGGATGGGACAGGTCTTTACATTGCACGGCTGAAAAAAGGGAACAGCAGCTCTTTCCACCAGGAAAAAAGTCTGGAAGCTTTGGCTTTGAGGTGCAGTTGTTGGGGCAGCCTGGGCACTTCTTGGGCAGCAAGAGGTTTCTGTGGTGGCACCTTTAGTCTGGCAGGAATCTTCATTTGTAGTAAATTTTGCAGGAGGTGGGACCGGCCATTGCAGTGCAGGGTTGAAAAAAGGGAACAGCAGCTCTTTCCACCAGGAAAAAAAGTCTGGAAGCTTTGGCTTTGAGATGCATTTGTGGGGGCAACCTGGGAACTTCTTGGGCAGCAAGAGGTTTCTGTGGTGGCACCTTTTGTCTGGCAGGAATCTTCATTTGGAGAAAATTTTTCAGGAGATGGGACCGGCCTTTAAAGCGCAGGGCTGAAAAAAGGGATCAGCAGCTCTTTCCACCAGGAAAACAAGTCTGGAAGCTTTGGTTTCAGGTGTAGTTGTTGGGGCAGTCTGGGCACTTCTTGGGCATCAAGAGGTTTCTGTGGTGGCACCTTTTGTCTGGCAGGAATCTTCATTTGGAGTAAATTTTTCAGCAGGTGGGACCGGCCATTGCAGTGCAGGGCTGAAAAAAAGGGATCAGCAGCTCTTTCCACCAGGAAAAATGTCTGGATCCTTTGGCTTCAGGTGTAGTTGTTGGGGCAGCCTGGGCACTTCTTGGGCAGCAAGAGGTTTCTGTGGTGGCACCTTTAGTCTGGCAGGAATCTTCATTTGGAGTAAATTTTTCAGCAGGTGGGACCGGCCATTGCAGTGCAGGGCTGAAAAAAGGGATCAGCAGCTCTTTCCACCAGGAAAAAAGTCTGGAAGCTTTGGCTTTGAGGTGCAGTTGTTTTGGCAGCCTGGGCACTTCTTGGGCAGCAAGAGGTTTCTGTGGTGGCACCTTTTGTCTGGCAGGAGTCTTCATTTGGAGTAAATTTTTCAGGAGATGGGACAGGTCTTTACAGCGCAGGGCAGAAAAAAGGGAACAGCAGCTCTTTCTACCAGGAAAAAAAGTCTGGAAGCTTTGGCTTTGAGGTGCAGTTGGTGGGGCAGCCTGGGAACTCCTTGGTCAGCAAAGATCTTTTAGTGGTGGCACCTTTTGTCTGGCAGGAGTCTTCACTTGGAGAAAATTTTTCAGGAGGTGGGACCGGCTATTGCAGTGCAGGGCTGAATAAAAGGGAACAGCAGCTCTTTCTACCAGGAAAAAATGTCTGGAAGCTTTGGCTTTGAGGTGCAGTTGATAGGGCAGCCTGGGCACTTCTTGGGCAGCAAGAGGTTTCTGTGGTGGCACCTTTTGTCTGGCAGGAGTCTTCATTTGGAGTAAATTTTTCAGGAGGTGGGACAGGCCATTGCAGTGCAGGGCTGAAAAAATGGATCAGCAGCTCTTTCCACCAGGAAAAAAGTCTGGAAGCTTTGGCTTTGAGGTGCAGTTGTTTTGGCAGCCTGGGCACTTCTTGGGCAGCAAGAGGTTTCTGTGGTGGCACCTTTTGTCTGGCAGGAGTCTTCATTTGGAGTAAATTTTTCAGGAGATGGGACAGGTCTTTAGAGCGCATGGCAGAAAAAAAGGAACAGCAGCTCTTTCTACCAGGAAAAAAATCTGGAAGCTTTGTCTTTGAGGTGCAGTTGGTGGGGCAGCCTGGGAACTCCTTGGTCAGCAAAGATCTTTTAGTGGTGGCACCTTTTGTCTGGCAGGAATCTTCACTTGGAGTAAATTTTTCAGGAGATGGGACAGGTCTTTACATTGCACGGCTGAAAAAAGGCAACAGCAGCTCTTTCCACCAGGAAAAAAAGTCTGGAAGCTTTGGCTTTGAGGTGCAGTTGTTGGGGCAGCCTGGGCACTTCTTGGGCAGCAAGAGGTTTCTGTGGTGGCACCTTTAGTCTGGCAGGAATCTTCATTTGGAGTAAATTTTTCAGGAGGTGGGACCGGCCATTGCAGTGCAGGGCTGAAAAAAGGGATCAGCAGCTCTTTCCACCAGGAAAAATGTCTGGATCCTTTGGCTTCAGGTGTAGTTGTTGGGGCAGCCTGGGCACTTCTTGGGCAGCAAGTAGTTTCTGTGGTGGCACCTTTAGTCTGGCAGGAATCTTCATTTGTAGTAAATTTTGCAGGAGGTGGGACCGGCCATTGCAGTGCAGGGTTGAAAAAAGGGAACAGCAGCTCTTTCCACCAGGAAAAAAAGTCTGGAAGCTTTGGCTTTGAGATGCATTTGTGGGGGCAACCTGGGAACTTCTTGGGCAGCAAGAGGTTTCTGTGGTGGCACCTTTTGTCTGGCAGGAATCTTCATTTGGAGAAAATTTTTCAGGAGATGGGACCGGCCTTTACAGCGCAGGGCTGTAAAAAGGGATCAGCAGCTCTTTCTACCAGGAAAAAAGTCTGGAAGCTTTGGCTTTGAGGTGCAGTTGTTGGGGCAGCCTGGGCACTTCTTAGGCAGCAAGACCTTTCTGTGGTGGCACCTTTAGTCTGGCAGGAATCTTCATTTGGATTCTATTTTTCAGGAGGTGGGACAGGCCATAGCATCGCAGGGCTGAAAAAAGGCATCAGCAGCTCTTTCCACCAGGAAAAAATGTCTGGAAGCTTTGGCTTTGAGGTGCAGTTGTTTTGGCAGCCTGGGCACTTCTTGGGCAGCAAGAGGTTTCTGTGGTGGCACCTTTAGTCTGGCAGGAATCTTCATTTGGAGTAAATTTTTCAGGAGGTGGGAGAGGCCTTTACAGCGCAGGGCTGAAAAAAGGGATCAGCAGCTCTTTCCACCAGGAAAAAAAGTCTGGAAGCTTTGGCTTCAGGTGTAGTTGTTGGGGCAGCCTGGGCACTTCTTGGGCAGCAAGAGGTTTCTGTGGTGGCACCTTTAGTCTGGCAGGAATCTTCATTTGGAGTAAATTTTTCAGGAGATGGGACAGGCCATTGCAGAGCAGAGTTGAAAAAAAGGGATCAGCAGCTCTTTCCACCAGGAAAAAAGTCTGGAAGCTATGGCCTTCAGGTTCAGTTGTTGGGGCAGCCTGGGAAGTTCTTGGGCAGCAAGAGATTTCTGTGGTGGCACCTTTTGCCTGGTAGGAATCTTCATTTGGATTGCATTTTTCAGGACTTGGGACTGGCCATTGCAGTGCAGGGCTGAAAAAAAGGGAACAGCAGCTCTTTCTACCAGGAAAAAATGTCTGGAAGCTTTGGCTTTGAGGTGCAGTTGTTTTGGCAGCCTGGGCACTTCTTGGGCAGCAAGAGGTTTCTGTGGTGGCACCTTTTGTCTGGCAGGAGTCTTCATTTGGAGTAAATTTTTCAGGAGATGGGACAGGTCTTTACAGCGCAGGGCAGAAAAAAGGGAACAGCAGCTCTTTCCAAAGGAAAAAAAGTCTGGAAGCTTTGGCTTTGAGGTGCAGTTGGTGGGGCAGCCTGGGAACTCCTTGGGCAGCAAAGATCTTTTAGTGGTTGCACCTTTTGTCTGGCAGGAATCTTCATTTGGATTCCGTTTTACAGGAGGTGGGACCGGCCATTGCAGTGCAGGGCTGAAAAAAAGGGAACAGCAGCTCTTTCTGCCAGGAAAAAATGTCTGGAAGCTTTGGCTTTGAGGTGCAGTTGTTTTGGCAGCCTGGGCACTTCTTGGGCAGCAAAGATCTTTCTGTGGTGGCACCTTTTGTCTGGCAGGAGTCTTCATTTGGAGTAAATTTTTCAGGAGATGGGACAGGTCTTTACATTGCACGGCTGAAAAAAGGGAACAGCAGCTCTTTCCACCAGGAAAAAAAGTCTGGAAGCTTTGGTTTCAGGTGTAGTTGTTGGGGCAGTCTGGGCACTTCTTGGGCATCAAGAGGTTTCTGTGGTGGCACCTTTTGTACAGGAATCTTCATTTGGAGTAAATTTTTCAGCAGGTGGGACCGGCCATTGCAGTGCAGGGCTGAAAAAAAGGGATCAGCAGCTCTTTCCACCAGGAAAAATGTCTGGATCCTTTGGCTTCAGGTGTAGTTGTTGGGCAGCCTGGGCACTTCTTGGGCAGCAAGAGGTTTCTGTGGTGGCACCTTTAGTCTGGCAGAATCTTCATTTGGAGTAAATTTTTCAGCAGGTGGGACCGGCCATTGCAGTGCAGGGCTGAAAAAAGGGATCAGCAGCTCTTTCCACCAGAAAAAAGTCTGGAAGCTTTGGCTTTGAGGTGCAGTTGTTTTGGCAGCCTGGGCACTTCTTGGGCAGCAAGAGGTTTCTGTGGTGGCACCTTTTGTCTGGCAGGAGTCTTCATTTGGAGTAAATTTTTCAGGAGATGGGACAGGTCTTTACAGCGCAGGGCAGAAAAAAGGGAACAGCAGCTCTTTCTACCAGGAAAAAAAGTCTGGAAGCTTTGGCTTTGAGGTGCAGTTGGTGGGGCAGCCTGGGAACTCCTTGGGCAGCAAAGATCTTTTAGTGGTGGCACCTTTTGTCTGGCAGGAGTCTTCACTTGGAGAAAATTTTTCAGGAGGTGGGACCGGCTATTGCAGTGCAGGCTGAAAAAAAGGGAACAGCAGCTCTTTCTACCAGGAAAAAATGTCTGGAAGCTTTGGCTTTGAGGTGCAGTTGATAGGGCAGCCTGGGCACTTCTTGGGCAGCAAGAGGTTTCTGTGGTGGCACCTTTTGTCTGGCAGGAGTCTTCATTTGGAGTAAATTTTTCAGGAGGTGGGACAGGCCATTGCAGTGCAGGGCTGAAAAAATGGATCAGCAGCTCTTTCCACCAGGAAAAAAGTCTGGAAGCTTTGGCTTTGAGGTGCAGTTGTTTTGGCAGCCTGGGCACTTCTTGGGCAGCAAGAGGTTTCTGTGGTGGCACCTTTTGTCTGGCAGGAGTCTTCATTTGGAGTAAATTTTTCAGGAGATGGGACAGGTCTTTAGAGCGCATGGCAGAAAAAAAGGAACAGCAGCTCTTTCTACCAGGAAAAAATCTGGAAGCTTTGTCTTTGAGGTGCAGTTGGTGGGGCAGCCCTGGGAACTCCTGGTCAGCAAAGATCTTTTAGTGGTGGCACCTTTTGTCTGGCAGGAATCTTCACTTGGAGTAAATTTTTCAGGAGATGGGACAGGTCTTTACATTGCACGGCTGAAAAAAGGCAACAGCAGCTCTTTCCACCAGGAAAAAAAGTCTGGAAGCTTTGGCTTTGAGGTGCAGTTGGTGGGCAGCCTGGGCACTTCTTGGGCAGCAAGAGGTTTCTGTGGTGGCACCTTTTGTCTGGCAGGAATCTTCATTTGGAGTAAATTTTTCAGGAGTGGGACCGGCCATTGCAGTGCAGGGCTGAAAAAAGGGATCAGCAGCTCTTTCCACCAGGAAAAAATGTCTGGATCCTTTGGCTTCAGGTGTAGTTGTTGGGGCAGCCTGGGCACTTCTTGGGCAGCAAGAGGTTTCTGTGGTGGCACCTTTAGTCTGGCAGGAATCTTCATTTGTAGTAAATTTTGCAGGAGGTGGGACCGGCCATTGCAGTGCAGGGTTGAAAAAGGGAACAGCAGCTCTTTCCACCAGGAAAAAAAGTCTGGAAGCTTTGGCTTTGAGATGCATTTGTGGGGGCAACCTGGAACTTCTTGGGCAGCAAGAGGTTTCTGTGGTGGCACCTTTTGTCTGGCAGGAATCTTCATTTGGAGAAAATTTTTCAGGAGATGGGACCGGCCTTTACAGCGCAGGGCTGTAAAAGGGATCAGCAGCTCTTTCTACCAGGAAAAAAGTCTGGAAGCTTTGGCTTTGAGGTGCAGTTGTTGGGGCAGCCTGGGCACTTCTTAGGCAGCAAGACCTTTCTGTGGTGGCACCTTTAGTCTGGCAGGAATCTTCATTTGGATTCTATTTTTCAGGAGGTGGGACAGGCCATAGCATCGCAGGGCTGAAAAAAGGCATCAGCAGCTCTTTCCACCAGGAAAAATGTCTGGAAGCTTTGCTTTGAGGTGCAGTTGTTTTGGCAGCCTGGGCACTTCTTGGGCAGCAAGAGGTTTCTGTGGTGGCACCTTTTGTCTGGCAGGAATCTTCATTTGGAGTAAATTTTTCAGGAGGTGGGACCGGCCATTGCAGTGCAGGGCTGAAAAAAGGGATCAGCAGCTCTTTCTACCAGGAAAAAAGTCTGGAAGCTTTGGCTTTGAGGTGCAGTTGTTGGGCAGCCTGGGCACTTCTTGGGCAGCAAAGATCTTTTAGTGGTGGCACCTTTTGTCTGGCAGGAATCTTCACTTGGAGTAAATTTTTCAGGAGATGGGACAGGTCTTTACATTGCACGGCTGAAAAAAGGCAACAGCAGCTCTTTCCACCAGGAAAAAAAGTCTGGAAGCTTTGGCTTTGAGGTGCAGTTGTTGGGGCAGCCTGGGCACTTCTTGGGCAGCAAGAGGTTTCTGTTGTGGCACCTTTTGTCTGGCAGGAATCTTCATTTGGAGTAAATTTTTCAGGAGGTGGGAGAGGCCTTTACAGCGCAGGGCTGAAAAAAGGGATCAGCAGCTCTTTCCACCAGGAAAAAAAGTCTGGAAGCTTTGGCTTCAGGTGTAGTTGTTGGGGCAGCCTGGGCACTTCTTGGGCAGCAAGAGGTTTCTGTGGTGGCACCTTTTGTCTGGCAGGAATCTTCATTTGGAGTAAATTTTTCAGGAGGTGGGACCGGCCATTGCAGTGCAGGGCTGAAAAAAAGGGATCAGCAGCTCTTTCCACCAGGAAAAAAGTCTGGAAGCTTTGGCTTTGAGGTGCAGTTGTTTTGGCAGCCTGGGCACTTCTTGGGCAGCAAGAGGTTTCTGTGGTGGCACCTTTTGTCTGGCAGGAGTCTTCATTTGGAGTAAATTTTTCAGGAGATGGGACAGGTCTTTAGAGCGCAGGGCAGAAAAAAGGGAACAGCAGCTCTTTCTACCAGGAAAAAAAGTCTGGAAGCTTTGGCTTTGAGGTGCAGTTGGTGGGGCAGCCTGGGAACTCCTTGGGCAGCAAAGATCTTTTAGTGGTGGCACCTTTTGTCTGGCAGGAATCTTCATTTGGATTCCATTTTCCAGGAGGTGGGACCGGCCATTGCAGTGCAGGGCTGAAAAAAAGGGAACAGCAGCTCTTTCTACCAGGAAAAAATGTCTGGAAGCTTTGGCTTTGAGGTGCCGTTGTTTTGGCAGCCTGGGCACTTCTTGGGCAGCAAAGATGTTTCTGTGGTGGCACCTTTTGTCTGGCAGGAGTTTTCATTTGGAGTAAATTTTTCAGGAGATGGGACAGGTCTTTACAGCGCAGGGCAGAAAAAAGGGAACAGCAGCTCTTTCTACCAGGAAAAAAGTCTGGAAGCTTTGGCTTTGAGGTGCAGTTGGTGGGGCAGCCTGGGAACTCCTTGGGCAGCAAGACCTTTAGGTTGTGGCACCTTTTGTCTGGCAGGAATCTTCATTTGGAGTAAATTTTTCAGATGGTGGGACAGGCCTTTACAGTGCACGGCTGAAAAAAGGGAACAGCACCTCTTTCCACCAGGAAAACAAGTCTGGAAGCTTTGGCTTCGAGGTGCAGTTTTGGGGCAACCTGGGAACTTCTTGGGCAGCAAAGATCTCTCTGTGGTGGCACCTTTTGTCTGGCAGGAATCTTCATTTGGATTCCATTTTTCATAGGGTGGGACCGGCCATTGCAGTGCAAGGCTGAAAAAAAGGGAACAGCAGCTCTTTCCACCAGGAAAAAAGTCTGGAAGCTTTGGCTTTGAGGTGCAGTTGTTGGGGCAGCCTGGGCACTTCTTGGGCAGCAAGAGGTTTCTGTGGTGGCACCTTTAGTCTGGCAGGAATCTTCATTTGGAGTAAATTTTTCAGCAGGTGGGACCGGCCATTGCAGTGCAGGGCTGAAAAAAGGGATCAGCAGCTCTTTCCACCAGGAAAAATGTCTGGATCCTTTGGCTTCAGGTGTAGTTGTTGGGGCAGCCTGGGCACTTCTTGGGCAGCAAGAGGTTTCTGTGGTGGCACCTTTTGTCTGGCAGGAATCTTCATTTGGATTCCATTTTCCAGGAGGTGGGACCGGCCATTGCAGTGCAGGGCTGAAAAAAAGGGAACAGCAGCTCTTTCTACCAGGAAAAAATGTCTGGAAGCTTTGGCTTTGAGTGCAGTTGTTTTGGCAGCCTGGGCACTTCTTGGGCAGCAAGACCTTTCTGTGGTGGCACCTTTAGTCTGGCAGGAATCTTCATTTGGAGTAAATTTTTCAGGAGATGGGACAGGTCTTTACAGCGCAGGGCAGAAAAAAGGGATCAGCAGCTCTTTCTACCAGGAAAAAAGTCTGGAAGCTTTGGCTTTGAGGTGCAGTTGTTTTGGCAGCCTGGGCACTTCTTGGGCAGCAAGAGGTTTCTGTGGTGGCACCTTTTGTCTGGCAGGAGTCTTCATTTGGAGTAAATTTTTCAGGAGATGGGACAGGTCTTTACAGCGCAGTGCAGAAAAAAGGGAACAGCAGCTCTTTCTACCAGGAAAAAAGTCTGGAAGCTTTGGCTTTGAGGTGCAGTTGGTGGGGAGCAGTTGGTGGGGCAGCCTGGGAACTCCTTGGGCAGCAAGACCTTTAGGTTGTGGCACCTTTTGTCTGGCAGGAATCTTCATTTGGATTCCATTTTCCAGGAGGTGGGACCGGCCATTGCAGTGCAGGGCTGAAAAAAAGGGAACAGCAGCTCTTTCTACCAGGAAAAAAAGTCTGGAAGCTTTGGCTTTGAGGTGCAGTTGGTGGGGCAGCCTGGGAACTCCTTGGGCAGCAAGACCTTTAGGTTGTGGCACCTTTTGTCTGGCAGGAATCTTCATTTGGAGTAAATTTTTCAGATGGTGGGACAGGCCTTTACAGTGCAGGGCTGAAAAAAGGGAACAGCACCTCTTTCCACCAGGAAAACAAGTCTGGAAGCTTTGGCTTCGAGGTGCAGTTTTGGGGCAACCTGGGAACTTCTTGGGCAGCAAAGATCTCTCTGTGGTGGCACCTTTTGTCTGGCAGGAATCTTCATTTGGATTCCATTTTTCATAGGGTGGGACCGGCCATTGCAGTGCAAGGCTGAAAAAAAGGGAACAGCAGCTCTTTCCACCAGGAAAAAAGTCTGGAAGCTTTGGCTTTGAGGTGCAGTTGTTTTGGCAGCCTGGGCACTTCTTGGGCAGCAAAGATCTTTCTGTGGTGGCACCTTTAGTCTGGCAGGAATCTTCATTTGGAGTAAATTTTTCAGCAGGTGGGACCGGCCATTGCAGTGCAGGGCTGAAAAAAGGGATCAGCAGCTCTTTCTACCAGGAAAAAAATCTGGAAGCTTTGGCTTTGAGGTGCAGTTGGTGGGGCAGCCTGGGAACTCCTTGGGCAGCAAAGATCTTTTAGTGGTGGCACCTTTTGTCTGGCAGGAATCTTCACTTGGCGTAAATTTTTCAGGAGATGGGACAGGTCTTTACATTGCACGGCTGAAAAAAGGCAACAGCAGCTCTTTCCACCAGGAAAAAAGTCTGGAAGCTTTGGCTTTGAGGTGCAGTTGGTGGGGCAGCCTGGGCACTTCTTGGGCAGCAAGAGGTTTCTGTGGTGGCACCTTTTGTCTGGCAGGAATCTTCATTTGGAGAAAATTTTTCAGCAGGTGGGACCGGCCATTACAGTGCAGGGCTGAAAAAAGGGATCAGCAGCTCTTTCCACCAGGAAAAAAAGTCTGGAAGCTTTGGCTTTGGGATGCAGTTGTGGGGGCAACCTTGGAACTTCTTGGGCAGCAAGAGGTTTCTGTGGTTGCACCTTTTGTCTGGCAGGAGTCTTCATTTGGAGAAAATTTTTCAGGAGATGGGACCGGCCTTTAAAGCGCAGGGCTGAAAAAAGGGATCAGCAGCTCTTTCCAGGAGGAAAAAAAGTCTGGAAGCTTTGGCTTCAGGTGTAGTTGTTGGGGCAGCCTGGGCACTTCTTGGGCAGCAAGAGGTTTCTGTGGTGGCACCTTTTGTCTGGCAGGAATCTTCATTTGGAGTAAATTTTTCAGGAGGTGGGACCGGCCATTGCAGTGCAGGGCTGAAAAAAGGGATCAGCAGCTCTTTCCACCAGGAAAAAAGTCTGGAAGCTTTGGCTTTGAGGTGCAGTTGGTGGGGCAGCCTGGGAACTCCTTGGGCAGCAAAGATCTTTTAGTGGTGGCACCTTTTGTCTGGCAGGAATCTTCATTTGGAGTAAATTTTTCAGGAGATGGGAGAGGCCTTTACAGCGCAGGGCTGAAAAACGGGATCAGCAGCTCTTTCCACCAGGAAAAAAAGTCTGGAAGCTTTGGCTTCAGGTGTAGTTGTTGGGGCAGCCTGGGCACTTCTTGGGCAGCAAGAGGTTTCTGTGGTGGCACCTTTAGTCTGGCAGGAATCTTCATTTGGAGTAAATGTTTTAGGAGATGGGACCAGCCATTGCAGTGCAGGGCTGAAAAAAGGGATCAGCAGCTCTTTCTACCAGGAAAAAAAGTCTGGAAGCTTTGGCTTTGAGGTGCAGTTGGTGGGGCAGCCTGGGAACTCCTTGGGCAGCAAGACCTTTAGGTTGTGGCACCTTTTGTCTGGCAGGAATCTTCATTTGGATTCCATTTTCCAGGAGGTGGGACCGGCCATTGCAGTGCAGGGCTGAAAAAAAGGGAACAGCAGCTCTTTCTACCAGGAAAAAAAGTCTGGAAGCTTTGGCTTTGAGGTGCAGTTGGTGGGGCAGCCTGGGAACTCCTTGGGCAGCAAGACCTTTAGGTTGTGGCACCTTTTGTCTGGCAGGAATCTTCATTTGGAGTAAATTTTTCAGATGGTGGGACAGGCCTTTACAGTGCAGGGCTGAAAAAAGGGAACAGCACCTCTTTCCACCAGGAAAACAAGTCTGGAAGCTTTGGCTTCGAGGTGCAGTTTTGGGGCAACCTGGGAACTTCTTGGGCAGCAAAGATCTCTCTGTGGTGGCACCTTTTGTCTGGCAGGAATCTTCATTTGGATTCCATTTTTCATAGGGTGGGACCGGCCATTGCAGTGCAAGGCTGAAAAAAAGGGAACAGCAGCTCTTTCCACCAGGAAAAAAGTCTGGAAGCTTTGGCTTTGAGGTGCAGTTGTTTTGGCAGCCTGGGCACTTCTTGGGCAGCAAAGATCTTTCTGTGGTGGCACCTTTAGTCTGGCAGGAATCTTCATTTGGAGTAAATTTTTCAGCAGGTGGGACCGGCCATTGCAGTGCAGGGCTGAAAAAAGGGATCAGCAGCTCTTTCTACCAGGAAAAAAATCTGGAAGCTTTGGCTTTGAGGTGCAGTTGGTGGGGCAGCCTGGGAACTCCTTGGGCAGCAAAGATCTTTCTGTGGTGGCACCTTTTGTCTGGCAGGAATCTTCACTTGGTGTAAATTTTTCAGGAGATGGGACAGGTCTTTACATTGCACGGCTGAAAAAAGGCAACAGCAGCTCTTTCCACCAGGAAAAAAGTCTGGAAGCTTTGGCTTTGAGGTGCAGTTGGTGGGGCAGCCTGGGCACTTCTTGGGCAGCAAGAGGTTTCTGTGGTGGCACCTTTTGTCTGGCAGGAATCTTCATTTGGAGAAAATTTTTCAGCAGGTGGGACCGGCCATTGCAGTGCAGGGCTGAAAAAAGGGATCAGCAGCTCTTTCCACCAGGAAAAATGTCTGGATCCTTTGGCTTCAGGTGTAGTTGTTGGGGCAGCCTGGGCACTTCTTGGGCAGCAAGAGGTTTCTGTGGTGGCACCTTTAGTCTGGCAGGAATCTTCATTTGTAGTAAATTTTGCAGGAGGTGGGACCGGCCATTGCAGTGCAGGGTTGAAAAAAGGGAACAGCAGCTCTTTCCACCAGGAAAAAAAGTCTGGAAGCTTTGGCTTTGGGATGCAGTTGTGGGGGCAACCTTGGAACTTCTTGGGCAGCAAGAGGTTTCTGTGGTTGCACCTTTTGTCTGGCAGGAGTCTTCATTTGGAGAAAATTTTTCAGGAGATGGGACCGGCCTTTAAAGCGCAGGGCTGAAAAAAGGGATCAGCAGCTCTTTCCAGGAGGAAAAAAAGTCTGGAAGCTTTGGCTTCAGGTGTAGTTGTTGGGGCAGCCTGGGCACTTCTTGGGCAGCAAGAGGTTTCTGTGGTGGCACCTTTTGTCTGGCAGGAATCTTCATTTGGAGTAAATTTTTCAGGAGGTGGGACCGGCCATTGCAGTGCAGGGCTGAAAAAAGGGATCAGCAGCTCTTTCCACCAGGAAAAAAGTCTGGAAGCTTTGGCTTTGAGGTGCAGTTGTTTTGGCAGCCTGGGCACTTCTTGGGCAGCAAGAGGTTTCTGTGGTGGCACCTTTTGTCTGGCAGGAGTCTTCATTTGGAGTAAATTTTTCAGGAGATGGGACAGGTCTTTACAGCGCAGGGCAGAAAAAAGGGAACAGCAGCTCTTTCTACCAGGAAAAAAAGTCTGGAAACTTTGGCTTTGAGGTGCAGTTGGTGGGGCAGCCTGGGAACTCCTTGGGCAGCAAAGATCTTTTAGTGGTGGCACCTTTTGTCTGGCAGGAATCTTCATTTGGAGTAAATTTTTCAGGAGATGGGAGAGGCCTTTACAGCGCAGGGCTGAAAAAAGGGATCAGCAGCTCTTTCCACCAGGAAAAAAAGTCTGGAAGCTTTGGCTTCAGGTGTAGTTGTTGGGGCAGCCTGGGCACTTCTTGGGCAGCAAGAGGTTTCTGTGGTGGCACCTTTTGTCTGGCAGGAATCTTCATTTGGAGTAAATGTTTTAGGAGATGGGACCGGCCATTGCAGTGCAGGGCAGAAAAAAGGGAACAGCAGCTCTTTCTACCAGGAAAAAAAGTCTGGAAGCTTTGGCTTTGAGGTGCAGTTGGTGGGGCAGCCTGGGAACTCCTTGGGCAGCAAGACCTTTAGGTTGTGGCACCTTTTGTCTGGCAGGAATCTTCATTTGGATTCCATTTTCCAGGAGGTGGGACCGGCCATTGCAGTGCAGGGCTGAAAAAAAGGGAACAGCAGCTCTTTCTACCAGGAAAAAAAGTCTGGAAGCTTTCGCTTTGAGGTGCAGTTGGTGGGGCAGCCTGGGAACTCCTTGGGCAGCAAGACCTTTAGGTTGTGGCACCTTTTGTCTGGCAGGAATCTTCATTTGGAGTAAATTTTTCAGATGGTGGGACAGGCCTTTACAGTGCAGGGCTGAAAAAAGGGAACAGCACCTCTTTCCACCAGGAAAACAAGTCTGGAAGCTTTGGCTTCGAGGTGCAGTTTTGGGGCAACCTGGGAACTTCTTGGGCAGCAAAGATCTCTCTGTGGTGGCACCTTTTGTCTGGCAGGAATCTTCATTTGGATTCCATTTTTCATAGGGTGGGACCGGCCATTGCAGTGCAAGGCTGAAAAAAAGGGAACAGCAGCTCTTTCCACCAGGAAAAAAGTCTGGAAGCTTTGGCTTTGAGGTGCAGTTGTTTTGGCAGCCTGGGCACTTCTTGGGCAGCAAAGATCTTTCTGTGGTGGCACCTTTAGTCTGGCAGGAATCTTCATTTGGAGTAAATTTTTCAGCAGGTGGGACCGGCCATTGCAGTGCAGGGCTGAAAAAAGGGATCAGCAGCTCTTTCTACCAGGAAAAAAATCTGGAAGCTTTGGCTTTGAGGTGCAGTTGGTGGGGCAGCCTGGGAACTCCTTGGGCAGCAAAGATCTTTTAGTGGTGGCACCTTTTGTCTGGCAGGAATCTTCACTTGGCGTAAATTTTTCAGGAGATGGGACAGGTCTTTACATTGCACGGCTGAAAAAAGGCAACAGCAGCTCTTTCCACCAGGAAAAAAGTCTGGAAGCTTTGGCTTTGAGGTGCAGTTGGTGGGGCAGCCTGGGCACTTCTTGGGCAGCAAGAGGTTTCTGTGGTGGCACCTTTTGTCTGGCAGGAATCTTCATTTGGAGAAAATTTTTCAGCAGGTGGGACCGGCCATTGCAGTGCAGGGCTGAAAAAAGGGATCAGCAGCTCTTTCCACCAGGAAAAATGTCTGGATCCTTTGGCTTCAGGTGTAGTTGTTGGGGCAGCCTGGGCACTTCTTGGGCAGCAAGAGGTTTCTGTGGTGGCACCTTTAGTCTGGCAGGAATCTTCATTTGTAGTAAATTTTGCAGGAGGTGGGACCGGCCATTGCAGTGCAGGGTTGAAAAAAGGGATCAGCAGCTCTTTCCACCAGGAAAAAAAGTCTGGAAGCTTTGGCTTTGGGATGCAGTTGTGGGGGCAACCTTGGAACTTCTTGGGCAGCAAGAGGTTTCTGTGGTTGCACCTTTTGTCTGGCAGGAGTCTTCATTTGGAGAAAATTTTTCAGGAGATGGGACCGGCCTTTAAAGCGCAGGGCTGAAAAAAGGGATCAGCAGCTCTTTCCAGGAGGAAAAAAAGTCTGGAAGCTTTGGCTTCAGGTGTAGTTGTTGGGGCAGCCTGGGCACTTCTTGGGCAGCAAGAGGTTTCTGTGGTGGCACCTTTTGTCTGGCAGGAATCTTCATTTGGAGTAAATGTTTTAGGAGATGGGACCGGCCATTGCAGTGCAGGGCTGAAAAAAGGGATCAGCAGCTCTTTCCACCAGGAAAAAAGTCTGGAAGCTTTGGCTTTGAGGTGCAGTTGGTGGGGCAGCCTGGGAACTTCTTGGGCAGCAAAGATCCTTCTGTGGTGGCACCTTTTGTCTGGTAGGAATCTTCATTTGGAGTAAATTTTTCAGGAGGTGGGACCGGCCATTGCAGCGCAGGGCAGAAAAAAGGGATCAGCAGCTCTTTCTACCAGGAAAAAAGTCTGGAAGCTTTGGCTTTGAGGTGCAGTTGTTGGGGCAGCCTGGGCACTTCTTGGGCAGCAAGAGGTTTCTGTGGTGGCACCTTTTGTCTGGCAGGAGTCTTCATTTGGAGTAAATTTTTCAGGAGATGGGACAGGTCTTTACAGCGCAGGGCAGAAAAAAGGGAACAGCAGCTCTTTCTACCAGGAAAAAAATCTGGAAGCTTTGGCTTTGAGGTGCAGTTGGTGGGGCAGCCTGGGAACTCCTTGGGTAGCAAAGATCTTTTAGTGGTGGCACCTTTTGTCTGGCAGGAATCTTCACTTGGAGTAAATTTTTTAGGGGATGGGACAGGTCTTTACATTGCACGGCTGAAAAAAGGCAACAGCAGCTCTTTCCACCAGGAAAAAAAGTCTGGAAGCTTTGGCTTTGAGGTGCAGTTGTTGGGGCAGCCTGGGCACTTCTTGGGCAGCAAGAGGTTTCTGTGGTGGCACCTTTTGTCTGGCAGGAATCTTCATTTGGAGTAAATTTTTCAGCAGGTGGGACCGGCCATTGCAGTGCAGGGCTGAAAAAAGGGATCAGCAGCTCTTTCCACCAGGAAAAATGTCTGGATCCTTTGGCTTCAGGTGTAGTTGTTGGGGCAGCCTGGGCACTTCTTGGGCAGCAAGAGGTTTCTGTGGTGGCACCTTTAGTCTGGCAGGAATCTTCATTTGTAGTAAATTTTGCAGGAGGTGGGACCGGCCATTGCAGTGCAGGGTTGAAAAAAGGGAACAGCAGCTCTTTCCACCAGGAAAAAAAGTCTGGAAGCTTTGGCTTTGAGATGCAGTTGTGGGGGCAACCTTGGAACTTCTTTGGCAGCAAGAGGTTTCTGTGGTGGCACCTTTTGTCTGCAGGAATCTTCATTTGGAGAAAATTTTTCAGGAGATGGGACCGGCCTTTAAAGCGCAGGGCTGAAAAAAGGGATCAGCAGCTCTTTCCAGGAGGAAAAAAAGTCTGGAAGCTTTGGCTTCAGGTGTAGTTGTTGGGGCAGCCTGGGCACTTCTTGGGCAGCAAGAGGTTTCTGTGGTGGCACCTTTTGTCTGGCAGGAATCTTCATTTGGAGTAAATTTTTCAGGAGGTGGGACCGGCCATTGCAGTGCAGGGCTGAAAAAAGGGATCAGCAGCTCTTTCTACCAGGAAAACAAGTCTGGAAGCTTTGGCTTCGAGGTGCAGTTTTGGGGCAACCTGGGAACTTCTTGGGCAGCAGAGATCTCTCTGTGGTGGCACCTTTTGTCTGGCAGGAATCTTCATTTGGATTCCATTTTTCACAGGGTGGGACCGGCCATTGCAGTGCAAGGGTGAAAAAAAGGGAACAGCAGCTCTTTCCACCAGGAAAAATAGTCTGGAAGCTTTGGCTTTGAGATGCAGTTGTTGGGGTAGCCTGGGTACTTCTTGGGCAGCAAGACCTTTCTGTGGTGGCACCTTTAGTCTGGCAGGAATCTTCATTTGGAGTAAATTTTTCAGGAGATGGGACAGGCCATTGCAGACCAGAGTTGAAAAAAAGGGATCAGCAGCTCTTTCCACCAGCTAAAAAGTCTGGAAGCTATGGCCTTCAGGTTCAGTTGTTGGGGCAGCCTGGGAAGTTCTTGGGCAGCAAGAGATTTCTGTGGTGGCACCTTTTGTCTGGTAGGAATCTTCATTTGGATTGCATTTTTCAGGACTTGGGACTGGTCATTGCAGTGCAGGGCTGAAAAAAAGGGAACAGCAGCTCTTTCTACCAGGAAAAAAGTCTGGAAGCTATGGCCTTCAGGTTCAGTTGTTGGGGCAGCCTGGGAACTTCTTGGGCAGCAAGAGGTTTCTGTGGTGGCACCTTTTGTCTGGTAGGAATC